>NC_073693.1:286882428-287038570 GCF_029784155.1 Uranotaenia lowii | reverse complement strand
AAGATTCCATGTTATGAAGAAATAATCTCTTATCATTAGAAATTCTGACGAAGAACTTATAGTACCGTTTATAACTGTGCAGAAATGGGAAGTGCTTTCGACTTTGAACTTCCATAACTTTTTATTCAGATGATATTTTTTATCAAATTTTCTGCCTGAGATAGATCAATTGTCACACCATAATTTCATAAAATTTGATCGTTCGAAAATTTCTGTTGCGTGGATTTTTTTTTTCTTATCTGACAATTAGCGCCGGGGGTCTTAAGATCTTCCCCAAAATTGAAAACTTGATTCATTTTTACGACTTAAAAACACATGTATTTTTTCAGATTTCTAACATTTTTATTTTTCGAGTTAGATTCGGTTAGATTTTTTTGTAAATAAAATAAAAATATATTTCAAAGCTCCAGTTATTAGTTATTATTCATCGGAATTCATATCAAATTATATCAAAATGAATTAAAATTTTATCAGCATTCCAAATGAAATATTTAACAATTTTAGCAATGACGTTTTAACATGAAAAATTGTAAATAATATTTAAATGGTGCCTTAAAATCCCGTCTGCATCACCGAATTATCTGCAAAAATACCAATTCATGATGCAGCTTTCATCTGAAGAAATCAAAGTGTGTCAATAACTCCTTTAAAAGTTATGAATGAAATGATGACAATAAATCTCTTATTTTTGCATCGAAAACACTCAATGGTCAAGCACCTGCACTCACATATGCAAGTAGTGCGCGCTTTAACAACGTGGGAACAAAAGTACTTATCAAACGAGGTAAAAAACACTATTTTTTCCTGTTTTGTAGAGTGTTTGCAGCCAAACAGTCTGATTTGCATCATAAATGGGGCTATACAATGGTCTTTTTTGCAGAATATTCGGTAATACTGACGGTACTTATATTTAACCACCATTTATAACTCAATTTTTCCTGTTACGGGTCATTACTTAAATTTTTTCAAACATTTTATTTGGAAAACTATTGAAATTTCGATGCATTTTGATGTGCTATTTTTGAAAAAAAAAAAAAACAAAGTATTGTAGATTTGAAATATGGTTTTATTTTATTTAAAAAAAAATCTAATCGAAGCTAACTCGAAAAATAAAAATGTTAGAAATCAGAAAAAGCGAAACAAGAATAGTACCACTATGTGTTTTGCTTGATAAAATACGAATGATTGAAAATCACGACAATTTTCTTCTACAATTTGTTCTGAATTGTTTAACAGATAAATCAAGCATTAGTTTACTTTTTTTGGACGTAGCAATTGGCGTTGAGGACCAAAAATGTGGAAATAGGGGTGCGAAATAAGAATAGTACCACTTGAGTTTTTCAACAAAAACAAGATTATTTAAAAAAAAATACTGTATAAAAGTAAATAATAATGCTTCTACGTATTATTTGAATAGATAAATGCATTTAAAGGAGTTTTCCAGACTTCCAAAGATTTTCAAAGGTATTAAAAGGAGGTTTTAAGAGATGCTCCTCTAGCGTTAAGGAATTTGATATTTGAGCTATAGGGGAAAGTCGGGTAAGACGGACACCCTAAGGTAGAATCGCAATAGAAAATCAGATATTGCTTTTTTCATCGCTGTTTTCTTGCAGATGGGCAGTTTAGGTTGTTTGCTATCGTATTAACCATTCGAATAAGTAAATTTCCTTCATTAAGACTGTTTTTTTAGCCATCTAAAACATGCAAATCACACTTTTCAAAAATGGTCGGGTAAAACGGACACTGCTCAGAAAAGGTACATTTTGCCGTAAAAATTGCTGTAAAAGTAGATATTTTTGTGAGTTAAGTATTTGAAAACGTTTTCAAACCAAATTGGAACCAACTGGTCGAAGTCCAGAAGCGAATCAGTGTGGTTTCTGAATTCCGTATTGTATAGGCGCTTTCTTCACCGGAGATCCTATTTTTATAGTTTTTATGGCCTGTTTGAGATGATGAGTGCTTTTCGACCGACAATTGCTCTTGCTAAGATCTTTTGAAGGCATATGGAGGATCAAACCGATGAAAAATTTTAAATACCTGGAGAAACTTATGTGTCCGTTTTACCCGACCTTGAGGTGTCCGTCTTACCCGCCGTAGCAACTTTTTTTTCAAAACGTTTGCTGTTCAAGCCCTTTGACGGAAATTCTCTGATTTTCCTCCAGATGGTTAGAAAGAAGCCTAATAAGCACTCTACCTTTGAAAAATATTGAAAATTTCGAAATTTTTTCGAGTTATGAACTATTTAATAAGGAGAGAAAATTATATCAGATAATGGATCCTCAAAGTTTTTGTTGGTTTTGATTACTCTGATGGGAGCTTGCTTGCTATAAATAAAGAAAGGTTCTCGAAAGTGTTGATATTCTTAGGCGAACATATTCCCATCATTAGATTTGTGCTAAACATTGTAATTCTCGAAATATTGAAAGTGTCCGTTTTACCCGCTGTGTCCGTCTTACTCGACTTTCCCCTAATACTTTATCAAACTGCTTGATTTCTTCATTAACATTCATAAGTATGATGCAAAATGATGAAACATAGATTTGAGGCTGAATTTGAATCCAAAACACAGGTTGCAATTCAAAAATACTAATGTTTTTAATAGTCAAACACTATTTCTCTAGTATCGAGTCATAGTAGGTAGCACTATCTTCCAATTAAACCAAATTTATGACATTTTCGAATATCCGGGATTAATTAAGGTGTGCTGGATGATTTTGGTCAAGAAATAAGTACATGGTACCATGTGAACGCCTTGGAAATTCGAAGATCACTAAATCAAAAAAAAAAAATTAGAATTGCATCAAGGTCACTAAAAGTGAATTTTTTTGGACCAATAATCAGAACAATGTTGTACTTTCCGATGGAGCTTGATGGATCAGACGGCTAGCAGTGTTATTGGTATGAGTTGCAATTGAATCGGAAGTTGAGATGAGCAGGAATTTTGGCGGTTGTACATTCTTGTTCTGGAGATTCTTTTGCGAATTCCGAAAAGCTTTCGGCAGCGTGAACTTCCACAAAACACAAACACAAAACAAATGAATAATGTGGTCCTAAATAAACCTGTAAAATCAATATTGAGATATAATTTGGTTTTCAATGCAAGATAGTGCTGCCATCTACGACTTGAAACTGGAATGAGTGTGGTTTAGTAAAAAAATCTAAGTTTTGGAATTCCAACCTTATTTTTTCTGATTTAAAATAAACCCCGAATGTTTGTTTCATCATTTCACATCATTTTATTGAAGAAAGTAAGTAGTTTGGTAAAGAATTACAGCTTAACTATCAAATTCCTAAACGATAGAGGAGCACCTCTTAAACCCCCCTTTTTAAACCTTTGGAAACCTTCGTAATTCTAGAAAACTCCTAAAAATGTAGTTATCTATTCAAATAATTCGTAGAAGCATTATTATTCACTTTTACACAGTAAATTTCAAAAATAATCTTGTTTTTGTTGAAAAACTCAAGTGGTACTATTCTTATTTCGCACCCCTTTTTCACGTCCAGAAAAAGTAAACTTATGTTTGATTTATCCGTTAAACAATTCAGAACAAACTGTAGAAGAAAATCTTCGTAATTTTCAATCATTCATATTTTAACAAGCAAAACACAAATTGGTACAATTCTTATTTCGCTCCCTGTATGTGTTTTAAATCGTAAAAATGAATCAAATTTTCAATTTTGGGGAAGATCTCAAGACGCCGACGAAAATCCGTCAGATGATTAAAAAATTCCCCTGGCCTGAAATGAACTCTACGACTTTTTTTCAGATATGGAAATTTTAAATTCAGGTTCGTTTTCCAGATTCAGAAACTCAATGGTAATTCTAATTTAGATTCAGCTTGTTCTTGAGTTTTACCATTAAGATAAAAATATCTCGTTCAACTTTGATACAGTTGATAGACTTTACACATGTTAGTTCCTCTTTTCAGAAAACCCCGCGCAGTTTGAATGTTAAAACTTCAAAAAGTTACAATTCTTTTAGACATCTTAAATTCAGCGAGATAATATAGTGATAGGGCGGCATCCATAAATTACGTAACGCAAAAAAGGCCCTTTTTTGACCCCCTATGTCACAAATCGTAACGCTTTGTCGTACCTCCCTGTGAAAATTACGTAACGCTGATATAACCCCCCCCCCCATTCTTCTCATGTTTTAAAATACTGATTTTCGAAGATCAAAAAAAGGTTTTAACATAAATTTTTTAACGTTTTACAAAACGGAATTTATATCTATCCAAATCGCTTCTTAGTACTCATTGATGATAACTCTCTGATGAAATAAATTGATTGCCTTATTACGAGTTGCTCTGTGCTTGTTCACTGATGATCTACCTTGTTTACTTTAGTTTATTTAAGGAGCATAACTTGCTATGCAAAATATACTCTGTAGGAAGTAAGGTTAACAATAGTGAGATGAATTACAGATCTCCGCTCAATTATCAACAACTAATAATTAATTATATGAAGTATACTTTAAGACTCATCATTTCGTGAATGTGTGAATTTTTACATCGTTAACATTTAGTTTACTCAAATATTGTTGAGATAGCATGAGCGTGTAAGATAGAAAAAAGAAGTCATATTCAGTAAAGTAATGTTGTGAGTGATAGTCGCGTTCGTTCTCTTCGTAAATCGAATGGTCATTAAAATTGTGATTACTGTGAATTGTGATTTCGGGTGATTGCAACTCTAAACGCAGTCACTACATACTCCATTTAGTAATATTCGTCGGAATAATTAAAATTGCATTTTTTTTAATCAATTTAGAAATAAATAGTAAAATTTCCGTCTTAAGGTTCAATTGAGTTCTTGGGGGTAAATGAACCTAATATTCGGTTTTCCAACGGTTTTTTCACGGATATTCAATCCGCATTTGTCGGAGTCTATCTCAGAATCTTTAAAGGGGAAAGGTTACAAACTAGTTTCAATCATCATATAAATTTTAAGCAGATTTTGGTATGTTTATCATTCTGCGAAAATGGCATGACATCAAAATAGTTGCGCTTAAGTAAACTGAAATTTTCAAGGAAAAAATCGTTACGTAACGATGAGCATACCTCCCCCCCTCCCCTATGTCACAACTTGTAACGCTCGAGCTTACTCCCTCCCCCCTAGGAGCGTTACGTAATTTATGGATGCCCCCTTGGTCATCTATCTTTTATAGGAAATTTGAAGAGTAAATAGAGAAAGAATATAAAGTAATTTTGATTCAAAATTGCATGTATCCATTTTTATAGAATTTCTAACGGTAGGGGAGAGTGGGGATACTTGATCCCCTTTTCTTATTTTCACCATATCTTTTTGGAAAAATTTAGCAACTCGCCGCCTTTGACATTTTCTGACAGCTTGTAACTTCAAGTTTCTATGCTCCAAAAATTAGAACGATACTTGAACCCGTTGATGAACTAGAAGCATTTTCGTGGGAGTAAAAAAAATGCGATTTTTCTGAAGTTAGGGGAGACTTGATCCCCTATTGAAGGAGACTTGATCTTTTATTCAGGAAGCCCTAATCCTTGTATAAAAATCAAACAAAACCCCAAGATAGAATGTCAATTGACTATTTTGGTCATGTTTGTTCTCATTTCACAATTTATAGCAGACATAAGAAGAAAATTCTATAACTTTGTCTCAACGCTAATAACATTGCATACTTAAAGGCGCTACTTTTTATAACTAGGAGAAAATTAATTTTTTTTGCTCTTTTCTTCAGACAATTGTTTGATAAATATTAGTTTTTGGATAAATATTAGTAATTTCGTAATCAGCAATCATAACGATCAATTCAGAAGAAGAATATGCCGTTTGGAAGGTGGATCAATTGTACCCAACTCTAGGGGATCAATTGTACCCATAATCAACATTTTAGAAAACTTCACTTTTTTCACTTTCACTTTTCACCGCTAGGCCGATAAATCAAAGTAACAAACAAAAATTACGGTGGTTAATCTCTTCATAATATTTTAGAAAACTTTTTCTGAAAAAAAGTTGAGAGTTTTCCATTGCTTTGATAATATGGCATTATAAATTTCATTTTACGCTCGAACGATTGATATACTGGAACAAATATTTTTTTCATAATTTTCCCATGTAAGGAACATTTTAAAGTGATGAAAAAAAAATCTTCAAGTTACATTTTGTGAAATTTTTCAAACAAAGTTCAATTACTTAAACAATTATTTTGTTAAAAGTTTTTAAACTACAAGCATTGTTATTTTGCTCATTTTGGCACATTTTTCTAGAACATTTGATCTTTGTAAGACATTCCAGTTTCGAGATATAGCTAAGGAATCAAGTATCCCCAGGGATCAAGTATCCTCATTCTCCCCTACTGTTCATACTGTCAAATTGAAGTGTTTGCAAAATCTAGTGATAAACATCCTAAATTGATACTCACTGTAGTGAGTACCTATCAATTCAGCAGCACAATGAATTTCGTTGTGACGCTCAATGATTTCAAAGTCAAACGAAATGCGCTAAGCATCACATCAAGAAAAAAAAATCCCATTAGGCAAACCTTGATAAATTTTCCCCACTTTTCACCCTTCTATTTTCACACAACATAATTGCTTATGGCCCAATTAAATTTCCGAATCCTTGAAATTTTTCAATGTGAATTAATGCAATTCCCCTTCACACTAACGTTTTACACTATTAATTTACGGAAACCAGGTAAGGATTGATATTTATTGAACATTTTCAATATCGAAAGCGTTACACCTCGTGGGACATTATGTTACAAAAAATAAAAATAAAGTGTTTCAGTGTACACAACATTGCGTTATGAATTTTGTAAACACCACTTTGACTTTAGTTTTATAATGTTTAGTTGTCAATAGTTGTCAAGTTGTCAATTTACATTTTCAATGGGTTTATCACCAAGCCGAAGACATTGATTTAAATGCAGATGTCATTGCGAGTGGATAGAAAAAAGGTCATATTTACGCGCTCTGCTGGTTTTTAAAAAAACCTTAAAAAATTCATCAGCAGATGGGTTTTTTCATCCATTTTTTCCCTTTTATATTTTGATTTGATGAATTTAATGAAGCTTGCAAAAATTAATAACAGGAAAAAAAGAAAACGATATTCAACATAATTTTTCAAGGGCCCAAAATGGAAATCTTATCCAAACTCACATATTACAGGATTTTTTTTGGTTTTCAGCTGTTGACATAAAAAAGAACCACTTTTGCAAAACTGTACTAAGGACGATATATTCGTTCTATATTTATCATTATTTGATTCAAACTTCTTATCAATCAGAATTAAAAACGCTACTTTTTGAAATCAATAGATTATCCCATTGTTCAAAATGAAATTAAAAGATTCTTTCTCAATAAGCTAAATGATTGAAGCCGTTCCGTCATAAGGTGTCATTTGTTTCAATTCAACTACACTGGTTTGAACAAGATTGAACAAGGAATTAGACGATTGTAAACTTTTTTTTATATTCATAAGTCCTAATCTGTTTCTTCACTTAATTATTTGCTTGGAAGAGAATTATTTTCTTCAACGGTATTGAAACTCTACTTAGCTGCATGAGAATTTCAACTCCAAACGAGTTTCGGAATATTTAAAACAATCAAATTACTAATCAGATTGTGATAATTTATATTTTAGTTAGCTGTGGTGCTTAGGTAATTTGAAATAATTTTCTGGCAAGTAAATGAAATCATTGTGTATTTTATGAAGGGTTTTTAGCTTTGTAATTTCGATACTTGCGATTCTTTGTCTAAGATGAAAATGCAAACATTGGCATTCACGTCCATAATAGATTGAAAGTTCATTACTGTGGCCATTAAAATTCAACAAATTGCATTTCTTCAACCTCCCGAACACGTTGTAAGACTTATCACACCAGAAAAAACGTACTTATCCCAACTGTGGTCAAACATGAGCCCAAAAAAAATCTCCGTTGTTTATCAAGTAACATAAATGAAACATTAATTTGCAAACCACGTCAAGATAGTAGACCTTCAGTGAATGAAAATCAAAAAATGTGAACACATCTCAAAAAGTCGAAGACAGAACATTTAGCATTTCACTGGGTCTCTCGATCGAATTACAATGCAGACGCAAACAACAATCAGCTCCAAAAATGGACCGCCTATCTCGAGCTCGGTCCCAAAAGCATAGATCACGAGAAAGTCTCACTTGATTTAGTTGATCGACGGCCACATTTGTCGGAAGGGGTTCCACGCACAACTTAGCCGTGTCAATGCCTTGTAGGAAAATGTAAAGGTACCTATTTTAGGGTATCGCACCATAATTTTTTCACTTCAACAAAACTGAGCCTGAGCTGTGATTTACCACAGAGAGACCGCTGCTCGAAATCGCTTATGGGGACTTCCAAACTAACTTACCTACCTGCCCGGGTGAAGACATTTTCTCTCTATCGGTCAAATGTACCGTTTCTAGTGGATGACGCGAAGTGCGAGATAAAAGACCCCAATAGCAGACAGCCAACTCGTGCGACCTCCTCGTATGTATATCTATCTGGGTACCTACCAATCTATACCTACATTTCCATCTAGGGCACGTGTGAGTTTGGCTGAGGAGGTCTCTAATTTGTCCGGCTTCGTTCATCACTTGGTTAAGCTGGAACAGAGCTATCTTGGAGCTCATATCGGGATGCTGGCAGTGATTGTTTTGACTCACTGACATAAGCATCATAAGTTTTTTTTTTTAAAACGCTAAAACGCTAAAACATCAAAACTGTTTCCTGGTTTCCATATTTTGGGATCATAGAAGAGGTTCGTCGCCTGAATTGTGGTTGGCGGTGGTTGAAGTCTCTGCTGATTAGAGCTGTCAAATGCCAAATTCAATCCACAATTTATTAAACAACTCTATCACCACCCTGGGGGCTTGTGATATAGCTCAGTCGGCAAGTGAGTTGCTTTTTGTGCCGATGTCCGCGAGTTCGAGCCCAAGAGTAAACATCAAACACAGCTGTACCGGATAAGTTTTTCAATAACTGTCCGTCAACTGTAACGTTGATCAAAACTCGCGAATTTCATAAAAATGACAAAACAGCTATAATCGAAACAAAAAAAAATCTATCACCAAACAAAAATTTCTGGATTAGAAAAACTGGAATCACTTGGTATTAGCTTCATCGAAAGCAGAATAAATACTTATTTCCCTCATGACTATTGGTCTTAAGACT
The DNA here is from genome assembly GCF_029784155.1 of Uranotaenia lowii. Lineage (NCBI taxonomy): Eukaryota > Metazoa > Arthropoda > Insecta > Diptera > Culicidae > Uranotaenia > Uranotaenia lowii. Next base: position 287,029,407 of record NC_073693.1, on the reverse strand, counting down.
TCAGACAAATAATCTCAAGATAAAAAAAAAAAACAACATAATTAAATTCAAATGCCATGAAGATACATCCAGTTCACAAGAGAAATTTAAAACCCAAATTCAGATTTTATTCAGACCCACGATTCAAAAGTTCTTCTAAATGTGAAAAAGTTACCTTCAAAAACAACAAATCGGAATGGAAATTAAAATTTCAAGACACAGAACTATATACGTGGAATACAATGAGATTGAAAATATACATGTTTAGAGAATCGCTCTTAAGATATCTAATCTTAGATTCAAATTGAAGTAAAAATTCAATAGCGGAACACAGTTTTGCCCATTCAATCTATTTAGCGCAAATTTTAATAATGATCGAAAAACTAACATTAATTTACTTAGTCACTTTACTTATGCTTATAAGTGAGCCTTTTAGATTGCACGGTTTTATAATTTACTAGCTGACCCGGTGTGCTTTGATACACCTTTCAAAATCGAATGATCATTTTCAAATTTTTATTGTTTTGTTGGCATTATTTTAAATCAAATTATAACATAATTCATAGCAACTGTTATAAAATGAGAGCTGCAGCTGGAGTTTCAAATTGCAACACAAAAATAACTTTAACTAATATTCTGAATCTTGATATATAAATTTGTGTTAAGGATCTGATAATTTTAATCTGTTTCTTTAAGCTTCGCGACCTTAAAAAGGAGGGTCTCAAATTAATCGTACGCAAACAATCCAACTTATAAAATATGGTTGTTTTTGCTTGATATGTTTTGGATTTATGCTGAAAAACTGATAAGAGAGCCCCTCCCCTGTCCTTACCCTGCTGAATGGAGGTCGTGATTTTTAATAATCATACCTAATTTTTTCGTTCTCAAAAATCCTCTTATATCAAATATAGTTCCATTGGTTGATAAGTTTTTAAGCTTAACAACAAAATTTATATGGACCCTCCTCCTTTCTTCCCCTATCTACACTGTAAAGCGTAAGGATCTATAACAATCGTAGAAAGATATCTCGTAACCAAGTACCTTTCCATGCCATATTTGTTTCCATTTGTTGGCTTCGTTAGCATTAATTGAGAACTTATGCTAACACTATTGTATTGGGTTCACCTCCCTTCTCCTATGTACCTATTCACTGAAATGAGGATGGTGTGTCAGATAATCATAGAATCATACCAAAATGATTTTCCATGTTAAGTTTTGTTCATTACTCGGATTTTGTAAAAAAAAAGTTAAAAGTAAGCCTCCTCCCTTTCTATATTCCCAATTCTATCATTCTACTGCAAGAAAGGAATTGTTTCACATAGAAAAAGTATTTTTCGTACTCAAATACCTTTTGATGCCAAATTTGGTTTCATTTGCTCGATAAATTCTCGAGTTATGCAAAAAAATCATATGGAAGCCCCCCTTTCCCTCTTAATATCTTTCCGCTGAAAAAAGGTGGGGCTTCAATTTATGATAGAAACATTTCTCGAATCCAAATACCTTCATATGTCAAATATGGTTCAATTTGCTCGATCAACTCTCCAGTTATACTGAAAATTGTAAGGGAGACCTTTCCTCCCACTTTTCATCCACCTCTTTGAAGGAGTGAAGGATACCAAATATTCATAGAAGCATTTCTCGTCCCCAAATATCGTTCCATGCCGAATTTGGTTCCATTTGCTTTTGTAGTTTTTGAGTTATGATGTAAAAATTTTATGAAACTCCCCTCCTTCTTTCCTTTCTCCCCACTGGAAGAAGGAAGGATTCTCAAACAATCATTAGAACATGTTACGTTCCCAAATACCCGCCCATGCCAAATTTGGTTCTGTTTGCTTAATTAGTTTTTGAGTTATGTAAAAGATTATAAAAGAGGCCCCTCCCCCCTTTATTTCTCCTTACTGCAAAGAGGGATGGGTCTCAAATAATCATATACATATTTTTCGTATCCAAATACCCTCCCATGCCAAATTTGGTTCCATTTGCTTTATTATTTTTTTAGTTATGTAAAAAAATATGAAAGAGGCCCCCTCCCCGCTTCTTCGAAAAAAGGGAAGGGGTCTCAAATAGTCATTGAAAGATTTTTCGTATCCCAATATCTTCCCGTGCCAAATTTGGTTCCAATATCTTGATTAGTTTTCGAGTTATGTTAAAAATTGTAAGGTAGCCCCCCTCCCCCATTCCTATCACCCCACTTAGAGGAGGGAGGGGTACCTAATATTCATAGGAATATTCTTCGTACCCAAATACCACCCCATGCCAATTTTGATACCATTTGCTTGATGCGTGCTCGGGTTATACAAAAAATTGTCTTTTGTTTGGAAGGCCCCTCCCTCCCTTATTGAAAGAGGAAGGGGTCTCAAACCATAATAGAACCTTCCCCGGCCTCCAATACCCCCACCTGCGCAAATCGGTTCAGTAGTTTCCGAGTCTATAGGGAACAGACAGACAGACAGACAGACATACAGAAATTCATTTTTATATATATATAGATTTCCCAACAAAACCCGAGAAAACTTACAATTTAAAAGGATTTTTTTATCAAATTGCTGCAAACTTTCTTTCAAAAACTGAATTCCTGTATTTTTTTTTAATTTTGACAAATCTAAGAGTTATTCTAACCTTCATAAAACTGTTATCTACTTTTTCTTAAATGAGGAGAAAATACTTCCTTATCAAAATCAAATCTTATCAATAATTCTTGATTCGCTGGAAACTAGTGTAATATTTTCCTTATTCAATAAATAAGAGAAAGTGATATACATTTTATTATAGGGTATGCATTCCTGATTCTCAAGATTTAATCGAACATGTCCGGGTTTTCAAGGTAAAGTGGATAAATAAAGTAAACTAAAGTCTAAATTAGGCTCAATTTTTCTGTGCTTGTTTTATACAAATTGTTTTTTTTTTTGGGAATTTGAAAAAAGATTGAAATGCCGCTGACGGTTTTCGATAAAAAATCACTTTCTTACAAAATTTTTTTGTTGAACTATCACCGAATTCGATTTGTCCGGATTTTATGTTGTAAAACTCGAGATCAAATGCCCAGATATTGCCAGATATTGTAAATATTTGTGCTGATTTGTTCAGCCAAAAATATGCGAGAAAAAATACGCAATGCTTGGGGACCCCCTAGAGTAAGCTTTAACCTATATTATAAAGCATTAGAGTGTCTTACCCGGATTTCCCAGTCGGTAATTCCCGGGATTTGGAAAAATTCGGGAATTCCCGAATCCCGGGAAAAGCCTCAAAAATCCCGGAAATTCCTGATGCCAGTAGAATTTACACGATCTAAATCGGAAAAAGTGAATACGATTGAGCAAGGAAAATGATAGTCATACCAGTTCTATCTTGATGGCATGGTTTTGATTTTTTTCTTAAAAATGGTTCAAAGTGTAAAATGACAAAGAGACTCTAAAACATGAAAATAACAAAAATGAAACGCTACGGAAAAAATTTGAAAGTTCTATTTTGCAACACTCATCATTTAGAACATAAGTTTCGGATACTATAAACAGTAGCAAAATCATCAGAAAAATGACATATGTAAAACAAATGGATAGTTATATGAAAATCTATGATATTTGATAAATAACCTGAAGTCTAATTAACTTATATCGATAGTGAAAAATCTTTCTCAATTATTTCAAATTTTTGCTGCTAGAATCAGACCAGTTTATCGATTAGTTCGAGTGTCGAGTGCTTTGTTTCTGGGTCTTTGGTTTGCTTATTGAATTTGTTAGCCATTGAAAAAGTTTAAAATGTTTCGCAATACTATTTAGGTACTACGTTTAATTTGAAAAAATACGCAGTAAAGGGTAATCTTTATGTTTTAAACTTCATTTTCAATTTTTCCCGGGATTCCGGGAATTTCCGGGAAAAGGATCGTCAGATTTCCCGATTCCCGGGAACGCTAAAATGGCCGGGAAATGAACACTCTATAAAGCATGGATCACGCAAAATCTGGACGCATTAAGAAGGGTCTATCTCTCTCGGAGCTATGTAAACGAAATAAAAATGTTTTGTAATCAAAATGTAGGGGTTTTATTGCACTTTAAAGGAGAAAATAAGAAAAAAAAATATTCCAATGTTGTTTTGATGAAATTTCGACTTTTCTTCGAGAACCACTCTTCATAGTTTGGACACCCTATTCACTAACCTCAGCGGCCATTTTGTTCCACAATATCTTCTTCTCTGTTCAATCCCAAGTCGTCCTACCGTTCTTCTTCATCTTCTGCTTGACAATTGCCCAATTGTTTTTAAGGCACTCCTCCTTGTACATTTCGGAGTCCATGGTCTTGTTTTTCACAAAAACCGGGGTTTTTCGTCCGCAGCTGCAAATACCTTGCCAGATCAAACACTTTCTTGCAAACTTATCGGCAAAATCAGATTTCACAATTTTTGAACCAGACCACGTCGGGTTTTTGACGTGGGTGTCCAAAATACTGTCAAAACATTCCAGATCTGAAAACTAGGAGCGCTATGGTATAATAAACAGTGCGTCCAAATTTTGGATGATCCATACTTTAGTTAAGCTATTCGAAATCTTATATCAACGGGGCTTCCTTACTTGTTATATGAAACGTTTTAATTCCGATTTTCCTTTTCTTTCCTAGTTTCTTAGAACTTAAAGACGTATGACAAAAGTAATGTTTAAAGTTTAGTTCCCTTAGCCGGGGGCCCGGGGCAATTGGCCCTACCCCCTTAATACGGCCTTGGGTTTTAATCAGAGTTTTCTTTCTTTCTAAGGGTTTTAAGGGAAATTTGACAGTCTATTTAAAAAACTATTGAACTATCAGGTTTTATTTAAAGTTTTATTTTTTAAAAGAGCTATTGCAGGACAGTCAATTTGTACTATATGAAAGATATTATGATTTTTTTCCGGAAGATATTTTAGGTTCCATAAGGAAGTGTGACAAACGTTGTTAACGTGTCAACACACCTGAATCCAACAACATCATTCAGGAATGTCCTTGAGTATTTAATGTTGAAGATTTTTATTTTGCATAACTGGCATAAAAATTCTATAACTTTTTTTCTCAGACTAAATCTACAAAATATTTAGGAACCGGAACACTATTTCGGATACGAATAAGAACTTGCAACACGGTTAAACTAGTTTCACTTAATTGAAACAACTTTCATTTCGATCAACGGTTGGGGTTTTTTTCGAACTTAACTAGACGGGTAATTGGTTTGGACTGTATTCCTACTACCTAGCTATCCGCTGTAAATCAAGTATAAAACAAAACCTTCCAATTCATTCTATATTTGTGAAAAAATTGTCGATAGTGGTAATTTATATGGAGTGGAAATTAGCAGAACTTTTACAGTGCTTTTACTTAGAGTGTATTTTCTCCCTGCACTGAACAGGGCTTATTTTTCCCGGAAGCTCTCAAACTATGTAGATCAATGTAGCTGGGAAAATGTGTTACCGTAAAACGGAGTAACTTTGATCAGCGGGGTAATTTTGACCAATAATAAACTTTTCCACATTATCATCAATAACTCAGTCTCAAGTTTGAATTTTTGAAAACTGTTTTCTTCATTTGAATGCCTATTTATTGAGTATCAAATAGGCAAATTTTGGTTTGTATTTGAAATTTTTTACTATTAGTAAAAACCCAAGTAACACAGATTATGCCAACTAGCATTAGGAAGTTTTATTATGGTTTAATTAAGGCACTTTTTTGTGCAGCTCGTTTTATGGCGGTTTTATTATGGTCATGCAGAATGCTTATAATTTTTTTTCGACCATATGTTTTTAGATGGTTTTGAAAACGCCAATAAAACTTTTATTAAACATGCTGTTCTAGTTATTTTGAAAGAGTTGTGAATGCTTTTTTTAAACTATAATAAAACACAAACCTAGAAGTTTGCTCCAAGCTTTCTTTTGCATGTTCTATAATAGCACTCAGTGCATGATTATTAAACCGCCATAAAACTTAGTGACAGTTCTCGATCAAGATGTCAAAACAGGACACGCTCAGATTAGATAGCACATATTTGAATTGGAACTCCCATTTTTACACATTTTTGGTAAGTTATGCGTGTTGGTTTTGAGTTAAAATTTAAAAAAAATACATCTTTGAAAACTTGAAATCACCGAAAGTGGTATGAATATCTTTACAATATGAGTATTGAGTGAAAGGGCCCAAATAGTAGGAAAAAAATTGTTGCTTGACGCCATCATTAATTCAAGATGGCGGCTTCCGCTTTTATTTTCAAAGCTGTAAATTACTGAAAATATCGTGAAACCTTCACAATATGGTTATTAGGTGAAAGTAATAAACGAGTAGAAGTCAAATTTCGTTGCCCGTCGCCATCTTAAATCCAAGATGGCGGCTACCACTCAACTTGAAAATACTGTAAATGACTGAAAATCGCATTAAACCTATATTATAGGGGTATAAGTTGAAAGAAATCAACCGGTAGAAGTTGAATTTCGCTATCTGACGCCATCTTGAAATCCAAGATGGCGGCTTCCGCTAAACTTTAAAATGTAGTAAATGACTTAAAATGACATGAAACCCAGGTGGTAGTGGGTGGAAGGGCTTAACGAGTAGAAGTCGAATATTGCTATCTTACGCCATCTTGAAATCCAAGATGGCAGCTTTCTATAAACTTTAAAAATGCTCTAAATCATTGAATATCGCATGAAACCTCCAAAATATGGGTGTTTGTCAATTGGGATAAGTTATAAAAAGTTTATTTTTGCATTCTGTCGCTATCTTGAAATCCAAGATGGTGGCTTCAGCTGAACTTAAAAATACTGTAAATGAATGAAAATAGCATGAAACTCCCAAATATATTGTATTGGGTGCTAAGGCTAAATGATAGAAGTCAAATATCTCTTTTCGCGTTTCTCAGAAAATCTGTAAGTGACTGAAAATCCCACAAAAACCACCACAATACAGACCCCATTCGTTTTTGGCAACATCGAATTTGGCACATGTGCCTAAATCAGACGGTAAACAGAAACAACATAACCTTATAGTTTTCGCTAGAATAAGACCAATACAATTCAAACATAATAGCATGATAGGAATAATAGAATTACATAAATGGCAAAAAAATCAAAAACTATAAACAAAACAAGAAAAGTGCTAAATGCATTAGAAACATAATGAAAAAATAATAAAAGTGATTTAAAATGATCTAAATTGTCTTAAAATAGTAGTTTTAATGTAGTATTACGTGAAAAAAGTTGTGCTCAAGCGATTTTCATTGATTAACAATATTTTAAATTCAGTGGAAGCTGCCATCTTGGATTTCACGATGGCGTCGGAAAGAAAAAAATCGACTTCTAGTTTAGCCCTTTCACCCAATACCCGTATAGTGGTGGTTTAATGCGACTTTTTGTCAGCATTAAGCATTAAAAGTTGAGCGGATGCCGCCATCTTGGATTTCAAGATGGCGTCTGATAGCTAAATTCAACTTCTACTCGTTTAGCCCTTTCACCCGATACCCATTTTGTTGGGGTTTCATGCGATTTCAAGTCATTTACACCATTTTAAAGTTCAGCGGAAGCCGCCATCTTGGATTTCAAGATGGCGCCAGACAACGAAATTTGACTTCAACTCATGATTTACTCCACGGGTCATTCAAAACCAATCCCTTTTCATTCAAAAAGTCTGTCCTCATTTACTGTACTAATGATTAACAACTCAGAAATGAGGAACTCAACCTTAGCGTGTAATTGGTTGGCTTGCGAGAAAAACGTCAAATCGTAGCTTTTTTTGGGGTCATCATTAAACCATAATAAAACTATGAATTGACTCACGCCATGTTGGTTGCAAAATCGAAGGGCACAAAATGACGCCATGTTGATGGATTCACAATGCAAGCATTGGAAAATATTTTTTCAGGCCTTTTTCCATCAATTCCATCATGATTGACCATCAGATTTAACGAGGCGCATTTATTTTAAGATACTATTTCATATACATTTTACCTAAAATCTTGACTGGCAGTAGAAAAGAAGCTCAATATATGGTTAAAACATTGGTTTTTTTAGCTATTAATTTTACCAGATCATATCTGAATAATGCAATCATCATTCATCATCCATTATGGTTGCTGGAACAAATAAAAAAAAACTCCGAGAACTGACAGAACCGAAAAAAAACAAAAATTTCTAACATGTTTTATAATAGCTTTTTAAAAGCTTTGGTGACCAATATTGATGACCAACAATTATATGTCTTGATGACGTTTCTAGGGTAGGGCCAAATAGCCTGATTTTGGCTTTATTAGAGTCCAGGTGATGTTATAGAATGCGCTTTAGCTTTTTATGAAGATTAATGCGATAGTCCAAACGATATTTTGCTGACCATAATAAAGCTAAAATTGTTACTTGGGAATTCAAATTCTAAATCCTAAAATATCTATGTTTTCTAAGGCTTGAAAACAAACAGCTCTCCTGATGATTCCTAAAAGCATTTAGATGCAAACGGGTTGTTGAAAATGGAAGAACAACTTTTGTCTTTGTGCTATTTTTATAGTCGTTTAGTGACAATTTTTTTTATATTTAAAAAATAAGGACATTTTCCAAGAGTAAGCCCGTATTGGAAAAATGGGTAGGAATCCTATCAAATGGTAAACTTTGAAGAAAAAATGAAAATAGAAATAGGAGGAGGGTCTAGAGGAATGTGCGAAGGTAAAATTTCATTTGTATTTTGTAGCTCAAACTATTTAGCAATTAATTTAATTTTTGCCCCTAAATGTATGCACCATATTAGTTCTTTTTTTGATTATAAATGTTTTTACAAGAAAACGTTAATAAGCAAGATAAAATTTATTAACTAGCATGTGTGAATATTATGAAGGTGTTATGTATCCTTTATGATCAAGAAAACTCGTAAAAACCGTCGAAAATAGAGACTGACCAATTGTTACCCCCAAACCATCAGATTCAAAACAGAGACGAAATCGATTTTTAAATCAAATTTAAAATAGTCTAATAAATTTCTGCAACCATGTTTTACGTTTATAGGCGTCCAGTGCTGTTTTTAAAAATATGAAACATGCCACATTCCCCTTTACAGAAAAAATAATCGAAAAATATTGAAAAAAGTGATCAATATTACCCCGGATTACGGTATGTATTCATGAGTAATCCAACGTTATCGTGAATTTGATAGCTATCTGACAGTTCAAGTTGATACATAACTGTCAAATTGTTTTAATATTGGTGTTGGTCATTTGTATATTACACAAGCAAGATAAACCATCATCGTGTATAACACAAGATTGTTCATCTTGTTTATTTTCGTCTTGCAGGTGTGAGTGAAGCTTCAGCTCTGTTGAGTGTTGAGCACGCTGGGCCACATTGAACCATTAATGTTTGAAAAATAACCATAATGGCAGTTTTGTGGATCAAGTCGTTTTATGAGTTTTCAGTGAAAACTCATAAAATGAGATTTCAACGAGAACTTGCATTATGGTTATTTTTAAAACGTTTTCTAGAAGCTGAATCATGGTTGAAAATTAACCGTTTTTAGAAAAATGGAACTAGGTTCAGTTTTTTAGGAAGAAAACAGAGGTATTTCATTAAATTTCAGATTGTATTGCAAAATCTCATTCAATCAATGTTATCAAATTTATTAGTTTGATAAGATAAAATAAAAACATAATTGATTCCTAACATGTTGAAGGACAATAAATCCCAACTCCGGGCGAATTAGGGCTTTTTGTATCCGGCTCACTATGAAACTTCTATTTAAGACTAAGTGTCGACGAAAATGTAAATATTCCAAATTGTTTTGTTCCGGCAGTTTAGGATGACTTTCTTGTGTGTGACCATCTAGCCGATCCGGTCGTCGGATAAAAATCGAATCTCAATCGAAATTCCCCCTAACTGAAAATTTTCCGGAACAGCCCCGGCTGTTCACGAATAGGATCCATTCATTCGGAGCTGCCGTTCCTTAATGTGTTGCTCATATATAAACGGGTGTTATCTGTGTAGTATCCAAGAGCTGATAATAATAAATCTAATAATAAATCTAATAAAAAAGTTATGTGTATTTTAAAGAATGAGGAGTTACGGATGAGTGTGTAAAATAGAAGCTTGAAGGCGAGTAATCGCTCATAGAGAAAATTCAAAATGTTTGCTGCATCTCACTCGCACACTTGAGGAACCATACATTGAATCTGTGCGTGAACTAATCATCAATGGAAATAGAATTAATGATGATGTGAGAGCGAGATGAATTTCGATGACGTCGTATTCACTTGCAGTGAATGCAAAGGTGTAAACGAAAAGGCATGATGTTGGAATTGACAATCCCGATGCATTCATTTGATTGTGTCATTCAGTTAACGAATTTTGGGAAGGAAAGTTGGCGTCCTTTCGAAGAAGAAATTTTATTTGAATAAAGTTACTACAATGGCGCAGACGGTAGTGAAATTTAATAGAGTGTAAGCGTTAGTGTAATCTGAAGTGAGAATGCTGCAGTTAGGATAGAAAGGATGCAAAGAATCGGAAAAGAAATTGCAAAAAGGAACTTCTCCTAATGGTGTGAAGAAGGTTTGCATATAGTAGGATTGAAAAAAAGGGAATGGTTGATTGTAGGCGGATTCTGCTTTGACGAGCATATTGTGTGGTTTTTCTTATTTGCAAATAATCAAAGGGATGGTTCTCAAATTGGTTGGAAGTGCGTTGTGTTCAAAGGAAAGGAGTGAAAGTGAGGAGGCCTCATTGGTAAGTTTGAGATGGCTTTCTTTGATAGAAGAGAAGAAAATGTTGGCGACTATAATGGTAAGTGAACTTTGATTGATTGAAAATTTTATAATTGCGGAATGAAAAATTTGAACTTATAATACAATTTTATGGTGAGAAAGCTGTGTATCGAATGAGTAGTTTGATTTATATCTATGGTGCTTTTTGTAAAAATGTGAAGTGTATTGAAAGATCTAAAAAAAAAAGGGAGTTGGACTCCTGTTGAATTGGAATATTTTGCTCACAAAGTTGCATAAAACGTCTGTTCTTTGAATTTAATATAACTCCGTTTGACAAGGATACAGCAATAAGGCCATGAACTTTGATTAAATACTAATACATGAATGATTAACGAAATTGGATTTGATAGTATTCTGTTATATGGTTAAAGACGATTGTGTATGCTGAAACCTGTGAATGTCGATTATCTTTTGATACATCAACTCGTTTCTCCCTTTAAGTGATTTTCTAACTCTATGATTGCGTATGATTTAAAATTCCGCTTTATTAATGTGCATTTGATTAGTCCAGCACTACAAATAGCAAAAACAAAAAAATTTTCAATAATGTCGGATCTTTTGAAGAACAGGATTTGGATTCGTTTTCTTCGTCGCTCGGGCATGACGGACTGTGATATAAACCTTAATAAACTTTTAACGAACAACCTTTTCTTCAGGATTGAGGTTTGGGGAGACTCTGAACTTTATTTATTGAATTTGGAATGGTTAACTGAGCATGATAAATAAAAAAACATGATATCAATTAATATATAATATAGCGTGAAGGAGAAATCTTTGATTTATTTAATATTAAATATGTAATATTGCGTGAAGGAGAAATCTCTAGTTTTTTTTTAAATATATCAAAACAACAAAAATTTGGCGATATTATGTGGTTTGGTAATAATCATGTTTAATTTGCGGAGCATGAACACTGAAGGAAACCAAATTAGGAATCCTAAGGATGAATCATCCTATAAGATGAAAATCCCAAAAAAAAAAACAAAAAACTGATGGAAACCGAACAAAATATCAATTTTTAATAAGAAGTTCAGTTTATGCTTCAGTTCATGAACAATGTTTAGCATGATCGAAAGGGGAATTAATAAAAAGAATAATGGCTAGACGCGAGGTCCAGTTTAATTTGTGTAAAGGTCACAAGCCAAATTCGAAATCTATGAGAAATATATTGAAATGGAAGTGAATGAAAAGAAGACTTGCGAGAGAACAAGTCAAATTTGATCAACATGAAAAGTTGTTGAGATGATGTTCAGTCAAAAGAAGGCTTGCGAGAGGACAAGTCCAATTTGATTCGTGCGAAGGTCACAAACCAAATTTGAAATATTTGAAAAAGGTATTGAGATGATATTCAGTCAAAAGAAGACTTGCGAGAGGACAAGTCCAGTTTGATTTGTGCGAAGGTCACAAACCAAATTTGATATTAATGAAAAGTTATTGAGATGATGATCAATTAAAAGAAGACTTGTGAGAGGACAAGTCCAGTTTGATTTGTGCGAAGGTCACAAAACAAATTTGATATTAATGAAAAGTTATTGAGATGATGATCAATCAAAAGAAGACTTGCGAGAGGTCAAGTCCAGTTTGATTTGTGCGAAGGTCACAAACCAAATTTGATATTAATAAAAAGTTATTACGATGATGATCAATCAAAAGAAGACTTGCGAGAGGACAAGTCCAGTTTGATTTGTGCGAAGGTCACAAACTAAATTTGAAATTATTGAAAAGGTATTGAGATGATGTTCAGTCAAAAGAAGACTTGCGAGAGGACAAGTCCAGTTTGATTTGTGCGAAGGTCACAAACCAAATTTGATTTTAATGAAAAGTTATTGCGATGATGATCAATCGAAAGAAGACTTGCGAGAGGACAAGTCCAATTTGATTTGTGCGAAGGTCACTAACCAAATTTGAAATTTTTTAAAAGGTATTGAGATGATGATCAATCGAAAGAAGACTTGCGAGAGGACAAGTCCAGTTTGATTTGTGCGAAGATCACAAACCAAATTTGAAATCAATGAAATGTAATTGAGATGATGATCAATCAAAAGAAGACTTGCGAGAGGTCAAGTCCAGTTTGATTTGTGCGAAGGTCACAAATCAAATTTGAAATTATTGAAAAGGTATTGAGATGATGTTCAGTCAAAAGAAGACTTGCGAGAGGACAAGTCCAGTTTGATTTGTGCGAAGGTCACAAACCAAATTTGATATTAATGAAAAGTTATTGAGATGATGATCAATCAAAAGAAGACTTGCGAGAGGTCAAGTCCAGTTTGATTTGTGCGAAGGTCACAAACCAAATTTAATATTAATGAAAAGTTATTGGGATGATGCTCAATCAAAAGAAGACTTGCGAGAGGTCAAGTCCAGTTTGATTTGTGCGAAGGTCACAAACCAAATTTGATATTAATAAAAAGTTATTGAGATGATGATCAATCAAAAGAAGACTTGCGAGAGGTCAAGTCCAGTTTGATTTGTGCGAAGGTCACAAATCAAATTTGAAATTATTGAAAAGGTATTGAGATGATGTTCAGTCAAAAGAAGACTTGCGAGAGGACAAGTCCAGTTTGATTTGTGCGAAGGTCACAAACCAAATTTGATGTTAATGAAAAGTTATTGAGATGATGATCAATCGAAAGAAGACTTGCGAGAGGTCAAGTCCAGTTTGATTTGTGCGAAGGTCACAAAACAAATTTGATATTAATGAAAAGTTATTGAGATGATGATCAATCAAAAGAAGACTTGTAAGAGGACAAGTCCGGTTTGATTTGTGCGAAGGTCACAAAACAAATTTGATATTAATGAAAAGTTATTGAGATGATGATCAATTAAAAGAAGACTTGCGAGAGGTCAAGTCCAGTTTGATTTGTGCGAAGGTCACAAACCAAATTTGATATTAATGAAACGTTATTGAGATGATGATCAATCAAAAGAAGACTTGCGAGAGGTCAAGTCCAGTTTGATTTGTGCGAAGGTCACAAATCAAATTTGAAATTATTGAAAAGGTATTGAGATGATGTTCAGTCAAAAGAAGACTTGCGAGAGGACAAGTCCAGTTTGATGTGTGCGAAGGTCACAAACCAAATTTGATATTAATGAAAAGTTATTGAGATGATGATCAATCGAAAGAAGACTTGTGAGAGGTCAAGTCCAGTTTGATTTGTGCGAAGGTCACAAATCAAATGTGAAATTACTGAAAAGGTATTGAGATGATGTTCAGTCAAAAGAAGACTTGCGAGAGGACAAGTCCAGTTTGATTTGTGCGAAGGTCACAAACCAAATTTGATATTAATGAAAAGTTATTGAGATGATGATCAATCAAAAGAAGACTTGTAAGAGGACAAGTCCAGTTTGATTTGTGCGAAGGTCACAAAACAAATTTGATATTAATGAAAAGTTATTGAGATGATGATCAATCAAAAGAAGACTTGCGAGAGGTCAAGTCCAGTTTGATTTGTGCGAAGGTCACAAACCAAATTTGATATTAATGAAACGTTATTGAGATGATGATCAATCAAAAGAAGACTTGCGAGAGGTCAAGTCCAGTTTGATTTGTGCGAAGGTCACAAATCAAATTTGAAATTATTGAAAAGGTATTGAGATGATGTTCAGTCAAAAGAAGACTTGCGAGAGGTCAAGTCCAGTTTGATTTGTGCGAAGGTCACAAACCAAAATTGATATTAATGAAATGTTATTGAGATGATGATCAATTAAAAGAAGACTTGTGAGAGGACAAGTCCAGTTTGATTGGTGCGAAAGTCACAAACTAAATTTGAAATTATTGAAAAGGTATTGAGATTATGTTCAGTCAAAAGAAGACTTGCGAGAGGACAAGTCCAAATTGATTTGTGCGTAGGTCACAAAACCAAATTTGATATTATTGAAAAGTTATTGAGATGATGATCAATCAATAAAAAACTTGCGAGAGGTCAAGTCCAGTTTGTTTTGTGCGAAGGTCACAAATCAAATTTGAAATTATTGAAAAGGTATTGAGATGATGTTCAGTCAAAAGAAGACTTGCGAGAGGACAAGTCCAGTTTGATTTGTGCGAAGGTCACAAACCAAATTTGATTTTAATGAAAAGTTATTGAGATGATGATCAATCGAAAGAAGACTTGCGAGAGGACAAGTCCAATTTGATTTGTGCGAAGGTCACAAACCAAATTTGAAATTTTTTAAAAGGTATTGAGATGATGATCAATCGAAAGAAGACTTGCGAGAGGACAAGTCCAGTTTGATTTGTGCGAAGGTCACAAATCAAATTTGATATGATTGAAAAGTTACGGAGATGATGATCAATCAAATTTGAAATCAATGAAATGTAATTGAGATGATGATCAATCAAAAGAAGACTTGCGAGAGGACAAGTCCAGCTTGATTTGTGCGAAGGTCACAAAACAAATTTTATATTTAACTAAATTGACAACAATATGAATCTCAATGGAAAATAATTTCTTTTGAAGAGATTCATTATACTATATTTACTATTACACTAATTATATTTACTAATTTTATCAAGTTATGTTCAATAATTTAATAAGATAAAAATACAAACTACAATTTTTTAAAGAATAATAATATTAGAAATTAACGCTACAAATATGCAAAAGGTAAGCAAAACAAAGACTGGTTGATGATCGACTGTTTTAATGGTTCAATTTTTCTTTCAAAAGCTGTATCACTTTGGTTTTGAACATGGAACGATTGGTTATGTTTTTAATATCAGTTGGTAAGGTGTTGTATTTAGTAGGTCCAATAAACGAAATTCTTTTTTGCCCTAATGATGTTGTGGATCGGCTTCGTTGCAAGAAATCAAATCGAATATTATAGAAAAGTTATTGAAATAATGTTCAGTCAAAAGAAGACTTGCGAGAGGTCAAGTCCAGTTCGATTTGTGCAGTGGTCACAAACTTAATTTGAAATTATTGAAAAGTTCTTGAGATGATGTTCAGTCAAAAGAAGACTTGCGAGTCCAGTTCAATTTGTGCTTAGATCACAAAACAAATTTAATATCAATGAAAAGTTATTGAGATAATGATCAATCAAAAGAAGACTTGCTAGAGGACAATTCGCGATATTGATATTATTGAAAAGTAATTGAGATGATGATCAATCAAAAGAAGACTTGCGAGAGGACAAATCCAGTTTGATTTGTCCGAAGGTCACAAAACAAATTTGATATAAAAGAAAAGTTATTGAAATGATGTTCAGTCAAAAGAAGACTTGCGAGAGGTCAAGTCCAGTTCAATTTGTGCTTAGATCACAAAGCAAATTTGATAACAATGAACAGTTATTGAGATGATGTTTATTCAAGAGAAGACTTGCGAGAGGTCAAGTCCGGTTTGATTTGTGCGAAGTTCACAAACCAAATGCGATATAAATGAAAAGTTAATAAGCAAGAATGACCTAAATGGGTTTAATTCCTATAAACAACAAAAAAAAAAAAAGATAAAATATACAACACGAATAGAACTTTACAAATTGAAAACCGCTTACAATAAGTTTTTGTATAATATGAAACTGTTAAAAATAAAATCAAAACATCGGCATCCTGAAAAAATGGAATCAAGCATATGAAAGGGAAGCTGAGCTTTGTTCATGATGTTCTCCGACAGCAGTAAAACTTATTTGTTTTAATGTTAGGTACTTTTTAATTGACATGTTTGTAATGTTTAGATTTTCTGAAATTCCAATAGAACTTGATACATTCTTTATTTCATCATTTTGTCAGAGTAGAGATAGAAGCGAATGTAGTATCCAAGAGCTGATAATAATAAATCTAATAATAAATCTAATAAAAAAGTTATGTGTATTTTAAAGAATGAGGAGTTACGGATGAGTGTGTAAAATAGAAGCTTGAAGGCGAGTAATCGCTCATAGAGAAAATTCAAAATGTTTGCTGCATCTCACTCGCACACTTGAGGAACCATACATTGAATCTGTGCGTGAACTAATCATCAATGGAAATAGAATTAATGATGATGTGAGAGCGAGATGAATTTCGATGACGTCGTATTCACTTGCAGTGAATGCAAAGGTGTAAACGAAAAGGCATGATGTTGGAATTGACAATCCCGATGCATTCATTTGATTGTGTCATTCAGTTAACGAATTTTGGGAAGGAAAGTTGGCGTCCTTTCGAAGAAGAAATTTTATTTGAATAAAGTTACTACAATCTGAAATAAAGAAAGGTATTTTAACATTAGACAAAAAAGATTTACTGAAGAATTGCCTGCCTACCTTTTCTGGAACCCAATTTCTTAGCACATCATTGTGATTAGAACTATAGAGGAGCGGCTCTTTTTTTGCCACTTACTGCTCCATTTCGATTGCGGAACAACATTTTCCACTGCTGGACGAGAGCTATTCCACCTACATGTTTAGAAACGGATATTCAAGGTTATGTTATCGGAATTTATTTTCTCCTTACCGGTTTTCACATTTGTTCCGCCGGATCTCATGGCCTCTCGGATCTTCCAGTTCTTCGATTGTGAACTTGTTCGGCATAACCGGGCAGACTTAGAAACAGTTAAATATAATCAAAACCGAATATTTAATGCGCTGCCAAAAATGCTAAGACTTTCGATTCTATGGAAAACAATAACCGCAAAACTTTTTCCCCTTTGAATTTAACCATTTTCTGCGATTTCGTTTGGAACTCAAGAAATGGTTAAAATTCAGCAATTGTTCATGGTTGAAAAACAACAATTTTCGAAGTACTTCAAGAAGTATCATAAAATGGTTGAAAAAAAGTAAAAAATGGTTAGAAAAAAATGAGCGTGAGCACAGTATCGGCCATTTTTAAGTTGTAGTCAAGTGTATCACACGGTTTTTTAAGCTAAGGTAGATTAAGGTAGAAAAAATCGTTTTTCTATTTTTTGTTTAGGTATAATTTTATTGATTAAATATTGTTCTAAAATTTTCTTCCTAATTTTCTTAAAACTGTGATGACAAAATCCAGGTATGTTTTTGGAGGAAAGAGTGGTGCAGGTAAAAAAAATAGCGAAGTATCGCCTCATTTTTTTTTGCGGTCCGCATCGCACCGGAATACTTCAAATTTCCGACGGGAAATTTTCGGAAGTTATCCAGCACCTTTGGAAGTCGCAGCACCTCCAGCCAGACGGAAGTTTTTGGAAAGTTTGGCACGAAGCAGCTGACTATCTTTCTGGGCTGCCCTTTTAACATTATTTTTCTTCCTAGGTACCGCCCAAGCAACCAGAGATCCCTTAAAGGAGAGGGGGGAAGGATTTAAAACTTAAAAAAAATCGTTTTTTTTTATTTTTTTATTTTCTTATTGTAAAACATTTCAAGAAAGTTGTGTCAAATTTTCAAGTCCATTGAAGCAAAACTGTAGAAATTATAGGCCTTTATCTCCTCCTATCTAATACTGCAAGAAGGCATGAGCAGAAACTTCAAACACGTTTTTCTCGAAAGCACATTTTTAAAGTCCGTGGACATCGTCATTTGAAAACTACTTATCCGATTCTTTTCAAATTTGGAACATATTTTCTACATATAAAATACCAGACCCCAAAGTTTTTCTTTTTTTTTACTTTGGGGAGATTTTACAGATAAAAAATGGCGGGTTTTTTCGTGAAAAAACGTAGTTTTTACTTCAAACAGCCACTAAAATTTCATAAATTTTTTTTAGTTAAATAAAAACGTTGGGGTCCAGAAAAACATCTATTAAAAATATTTTGCTCTGATTTTTTGACTTCAGATGATTCTATGCTGAGATACAGTGTCCACCGCAAATCCTGTTTTCTAAAAGGCATCCTCGAAAGTGCTCCGTCACCGGTTCATTTTTCAATATTTTTCTACGAAAAAATGACTAAATGCTCTTTTAACAATGCTTAGTATAATGCAAAAAATTTGAACACATTTGTTTGAACGATAGCTCTAGAAAAAAATCGTGAAAATGGTGTTTTTTTTAACCCGTTAGACCCAACGCCCCACCCCCCCCCCCCCCCTTCCTTAAAAAGGTTCCATAGAAGCTTAAGCAGCTCTCGTTTCCATCTGAAGAGAATGCTAATCAGCCCAAAATTTAAGATCTTAAAGCTACTTAAGTGGTTTAAGTTCGTTTGAGTGGCTGTAGAGAATGCTATTCAGCCTCTAAGAGAATGTCAAAAAACTTATACGCGCCAAAATAAATGGGTTAACAGATTGCTCTGACAACCAGATCACAGACTGCTAGCATGTCGGTCTATCTAAGTTTATATCATTGATTTTAATGTTGCGCTTTACAGATTTTATAACAAATAAACTACTTACGCCATGAAAATTGAACCGCTGCTCTCCAGGTTGCTATGAATTTCACCAGCCTCTCGACCAAACCGGCAAAAGTCTCTAGAGCTGCATATTAAGAAGTTTTTAAACTTAACTTTATGAAATGTTAAGTAAGCCTTAATTGAAATGAAAAAGTATATGGCTCAACTTTTTCTTCTATTTTAAAGGGTTTTCCTTACATAAAATAAATAACTACAAAATTCATAACAATTTTATTGAATTAACCCTCTTTTCAACATTTACACACACAGGACACTTTTGCACAGGACACATTTGCACAGGACACTTATCAACATTTTGAAATAGCTGGGACAGCGCCCGGAAATATTTACCGCATTTAGGTTCCTGTTTGAACCGGATTCGGCCAAAACAACGCTCGTCTTCGGGATTCCTCGGGTAGAAGGGTTTCGCAAAAGTTTTTCTTGAGTGAAACCATAATGCAGAATGATTTGCGATGCGCTGGCAGGAAACGATGATACCACTTCAATAGAAACAATTACAAAGATGTTAAAAATCCGGAGAATTCATTAAAAATATTTATTTCAACCTTCGACGATTAAACTTTTTCCACTGTTTGCTTTGAAATCCATTGTAAATATCAGTAACAAATACCATGACGTAAAATTGACAGACATATTTGACATGTCGCTTAGAAGTCCCAAATAAGTTCTGTAAAACACCTAGAAGTATCTTAAAGGTTCGTTAGAAAGTGCTCAGCGAACGCAACCGATCTTCTTTAAAGAAATTGCATTAAAAGCGCTTAGAAATTCTGTTATCGATATTTTAACCTTTCAAAGGGCGATGGAAGTTCCTGAGTGACTTTTACGTGACATGAGTCACCTGAAGCTCCCGTAAAACATTTTTTCAGCCAAATATGAACTTCGGAGTTCCACCTTTAAGTAAGAACGCGACTCTTGGTTGCTTGGGCGATCAAGGGTCATATGGCCCAACATTTACACCAGGTTAAGGTGGAAATGCACAGTATTCCGATTTCGCCACGAATAGCAGAAACCTATACCTGGTGCCGGGAGCTCTTGGAAATGCTTTTCGTGAATCTGGAAACTTTATTTAGTAGTAAGAAAACGTTCCTGGTCCTTGCTTGAACCGGCGCACTGTGTGCCATCGAAACTCGGAAGAGAAAATGTTTTTATAATCCCGATTAAAGAGAAGAACGTTGGAAAAACGCCATCTGACAATAACAACCGTTAGACAATACTCTTGAAAAATGGTCGAAACGTCGGGCTTTTCAAAAAGAAAGTTTTTTGATTGAAATCCAAGACCAAAAATAGCCAAAAATAGAAACATCGAAAACGGTTCTGTAGTTTTGTTGAAAAAATCACACCTGTTTTTGAAGTTAACACGAAAATAAGAGCTGATAAAAAAAAAACTAATTACATATATCAAACCAAAGTCCCAAAATTAGTAAACATCAGCTTTTAATTTTTTTGCTCCTCGGAAAAATGTGATAAAACCAACAGGCTTTCTCTGATTTATATCTTTCACCTTATTTTTTTTATACTTGATACAGTTTCTTATCAAACTTACGTCGAAAAAAAATGCATGGTAGGAAGATACTGTTGACTCTAAACGCTTTGCACAAATGTAAATCATCTGGATATTTTCAATAAAAACAACCATAGCCATAAATAAGGGAAACAAAGCAAAAAAGCAATCATTTGAAAATGATCCACTATAGTCCAACTGTCTGCACGTTGAAGTATTTCTGCTCAGTAAAAGTCAATAATTATGCCCTCCGAAAGGGGGAGGCTCCTGCCGATATTATATTTGCATTTGTACGCACTAAAAACCCCTCCATCTTCCAAGCAAACCAATAAAACAAAATCTTTCAGGGAGTGAAAAGCAAATAAGTAGGTAGGTAGCTGTTGTAAGCCCTTGGGTCTACACATTGCAGAGGTATGTACCTAGTATCAAAAATTAGCACTAATCCCTGGAGATGCGAAATGCCGAACAGTTGTTGTCGGAGGCTTAAGGTGGTTGTTATCTGAATTATGTAGTCAGTTGTGCTTATTTTTCCAATCGTAGAGAGTTTCTGAATTTTCTTTGATGGAAAGAAGGGAAAGGCACATGGATTTTCAATAGACATGTATCAACATTTCTCAACACTGAGAAAATAAATCCCTTAAGAAAATTGAAAATTAAAATGCGTGATCCGAACTGGTTTTTCGTTTTTCCACATCAACCCCAACAATTCAGAGTTCAGAGCACCTAAAAAAATGTTCTCACTTCTCTCTTCTCTCTTCTCTCCTCTCTTTTCTCTCCTACTTTTTCTTTCTTCTCTTTTAAAAGGATATGATGGATTGCATCTAGAAAATGCTAAAACCACCAGTCCACAGAAAAAGTACTATATATGCCGTAACCGAGATTCGATCTCATGACCTTTGGCTTGGAAGACTTGAACGCTATCCTTAAGACCACGATCGGCGGCGTTGAATTATTTCTAACAGCTAAAAATTGTCAAATAAAATTGTATTTCTTTTACATTTTACCTCGACTTTGAATCTCCTTGTATCCACAATCCCAATTAATTTACAAATATAAACATAAACTACCGATTGCTTCTAATGGTTCCGGACGGGACGACGTGTTTTCCCTACTTTACACAACATCCGACTTAGCCGGGATGACGAGTTGACCAAATCCTATAACGGAAAGATTTATTTTAAATGGCTCTATACCTGAGCCTACGTACCTAAATACTAGCATGAATTCAAATTCGAAATCCTTCGCGTATATCGGTACCAAACCTACAATTGCAGCAGCGAGTCTTTCACAAATGGGCTGCTAGTCAAAGGTTGGGCTCGGGCCGATCGCTTTCTGGGTCTTTTGAAGTGATGAGATGGAATGTTTCTCGTGTGTGCCGTCGTTTGTGGCCATACACATATTCTGGGGCACTTTGAAATCGGTTCCGACAAGTTGCTTATTGCCGCGGTGAAAAACCGCGACTGGCGGCGGCGTTGTAACCGCACTTATAACTCAAGATCAAGTTCAAAGCAATATGCTGCTCTCGAGCTATGGCTACAGAAACTTAGGGGGAACTTTCTTTTAGGGTCGGGACCCGAATGGATGACGGCGACGGCGGCGTTTCGCTGATCTGCCAAGAGTTATTGAATTATCCACCGCCCGCCGACTGAACGACTGACTGGCTCTTTGGGGTGGTAGGGTTGAAGAAGAAAAACTGAAGAAAAAGCCCTCTCATAATCAAGAACCAATTGTTGACGGGTTGAAAGATGAAAACGGAAAGAGTTGGGAGTGCAAGTCGCGCGCAGTTTGTAAACTCAAACGGAATTGAGTGTATGGAAAAGAGTCCAAATAGATCTCGGTCGGGTTATTGTAGGGAGTACCTTATTTCTCAACTTATTGGAAAATCGCTCCTTTGTAACTTTGAAATGCGTTTTCTCAAACATTAACTATGATCTTGAGAAGTCCCAATTGCCGAGACTCAAACTGTGCGTGATAAATGCGCCTATCAATGTTTTAAGCAAAGCTACAGACTTTCTGTAAATATGAATGTAAAAAACTGATAAGAAAATTTATAAATATCAAAGTGTTGGTTTCGTTCTGTAAACTCTATTTATTTATTTTTTATCGAAGAGGTTGAAGATGAAGTAATACGAAAAAAAAACACTTTTAACATAATTTTCGGCAAAAAATGACGAATATTGAATGGTGATTTAAAAAAAACATTCTTTGGCATACTAAGTGTTACATAAAAGTTATCACCAAAGTCGTTATAAAAGTTCTTCCAAATAATGTGCCGCAACGCTGGAATGGGTCTAATAAAAGTTTGTTTTTTTTTCATTTCTTAACCTCTATATTTATATAGAACTTACAAAACAAGTTTCTGGTATCTTGAAAGTTGTTTGCAGAATATGAATTCCTTACATTTTTTTTTTAAATATCACAATGGCGCAGTATTTTTGGTACTTAGTTACTTAATGCTCCCGCGTGAATTCTCTAGCGCATAGGGCCGTATTTTTGGTGCTTATGTTTGTATAACTATTTTTTGAGGTTTAGAGTTCGATTTTATCTATCGCTATGGCTTTTGAATATTTTCAAATTCATCAGTTTGAATTAAAATTGTTGGTGTCTAATAATTTTGAATTTCTTATTTATTATTTAGGATACAATCTAGTTTCAGAGACATATTACTTTAAAAGAATAAATTTTAAAAATTTAATAAAATTTAAAAAAAAAATACCATTATTTTGCATAGCTTTATTTAAAACGTTTTTAAGTTTTTGATATTAATGATTTCTATAAATTTTAGAATATTTTTAAATTTTTAGTTTTCAAATTTATTTCTAGCAATTGTTCAGAGCGTTGTAGTGTATGTATTTGTGTTTGTTGATTTGTGCATTAAATTTTGGAAAGGACTAAAAGACTTATTCTTAAATAGTACGATTTCTCGTGGGCATTTTTTTTTTAACCTTACAAGATGCGTGATGCGGTTAAATAACATTAATCATTTTAAATTTCATCGATTCTAATGTGTGTGAGAATTTTTTTTTTATTTTGTTTATTGGATTTCAAGGTTTTACTCTGCAGGATTTAAATGGAAGTTCAGGTTCACTATTTAAATGAAAATGACGTCGTACTCCTCGTTTAAAATTGGTTCTCAAGCTTAAAGGCTAAATGAAATAAAGATGGCTCTGTTATTTCTTTTAAAAAGCTCAATGTTTTGATACTTTCGATAAACCTGGTTTAAGAACATTTCAGTGTTAAAATTAGTTAAAGCTTTGTTAAGGCTTATTTCAATTTATTTAAAATTTAATAATTAAATCATCTTAAAATTATCCAATAATTTTTTTTAATTATGTTGAACAGCCATCAGCAGGAGAACTTTCGGACAGAGTGGAAAGGGGAGAAAACAACAACCAACACGTTCTGTGGTTGAAACTGAAATTAATTTATTTTTAACATTTTCTTTTATATAAAGGGTGATACGGTCAAAGGAAAACGCGTGTAAATCGGTGAAATCGTTTATTTAAAAAATCAAATTAAATTTCATTTTCAAGTTTAATTAGTATAAAATTCAGCAAAAATTTACAGTTAGGCTTCCGCTTTTCCAAATCCGAATTACCGGGCCTTACACTTAACCAATGCCACCTTCTTCGCCGCAGAAAGCCAGTTTGCCTTGAACTGCTGCTCGTCCATAGCAGTTTTTTGGTCTTTTTTAGGTTCCGCTTGACAATAGCCCAGTATTTCTCAATTGGGCAGAGCTCTGGCGTGTTGGGAGGGTTCCTGTCCTTGGGAACCACCTGCACTTTGTTGGCGGCGTACCACTCCATGTCCTTTTTACCGTAATGGTAAGATGCCAAATCCAGCCAAAACAGTACGGAACAACCGTGTTTCTTCAGGAAAGGCAGCAGACGTTTCTTGCCCAGCTTATTTGCGGCATCTCGGAGAGAGAGGTTAGGGTTTCGCTTGAAAATACCGGCAACTCTCTTTGTCGTCTCAGCGGCTTCCGGTTTTAGATTTCCCCCCCGATCCAGACTTCCTGGCTGTTGACAAACGTTCCCCAAACATTTTAATTACATTTGTAACGGTTGATTTGGCAACTTTCAGCGATTTTGCCAGCTTTGCGTGCGAGTAGCTCGGATTTTCGCGATGCGCGAGCAAAATTTTGATACGCTGTTCTTCTTCCTTCGACAGCACTTTGACAACTGAAGAGTGAATTCCAAAATCAAAATAGGAGCAACATGCTACACACAAACCTTGAAAATGAGGGGTGTTCAGGTTTTTTAAATGCAAAATTGAAAGAAATACGTCAAGTTGATATTGACCAAATTTTGACCGTATCACCCTTTATAGAAACCATTAACGTTTTACTTTTACCTGCGTGTGTTGCACACATTCGCCAACATCGGCCGAATGCCAACACTCCTCCTCAAAACACGCTGTTCTCAGTTATCCAACTGCAATATATCCCGCGGCTGAAGTGGCTACTCCTTCTCGACACACACCGGACCTCATCGCAAAACAGGCGTTACGCTCTTCTCAGCGGTTCGCGGCCCTCTTCGGATTCCAGGCACGACACCCCCGGACGGATTCCCGGATCGACTGCCTCCCAATTGGATACCAGGCTAAACCACCTTCCAATTAGATCCCTGGCTCGACACCTCCAACCGGTCCCCCCCCCCCCCCTCCCCCTCCGCATGGATTCCCGGCTCAAAACCACCGATTAGTTTTCCGACTCGACGCCACCGGAAGGATTCCCAGCTCGATCACCTCCGAACGGATTCCAGGCATAATCACCTCCGAACAGATTCCCGGCTCGACGCTTCCAATCAGTTCCCAGGCTCGACGCACATCCTAACAGGCCCGGGTCGCCTTTCTGCCGCTGCCTATTCCACTTATCTCGTCCTTTTCACTAGTGCTGGGCCCATAACCTGTTGAAAACGCAGGTTTCAGTGGTGTAATAGAGTTATCTTTCGTCAGTCTAGTCGGTACATAACAACACAATTCGTTAGCGATTGCTATTGTCTCACCCTCCACTTTTCATCTTCCCTAACCGGGAAAGTACTCATTTCTGAATGAGAAAATGAGAAACTACTCATTTCTGTGCGAAAACCCTGAGTTATCCACTCAGAATATCTGGCAACACTGCTGAGTAACCACGAAATCAGTTTGAGTAGTTCGACTTAACCGTGTGATGATGTAAACATTTATACTGTCATCATCGTCACTATCCTACACTCTAAGCCATTATAACCCAAAATCAAGTTGGAATGCCGCAAAATCGGATGATTTTGGCTCCCGACGAAAATGAGTTTGAGGGGGTTTTCCCAAATTTGAGAATAGACGTCATTCTCGCAACTTAATTTTGGGGCATGTCATACGGTAGGGATTTTTTTTGGGATATTTTTGTTTGATGACCCACTTATCAAAAGGGATTATAAATATTTGAGAAGTAACATTTTTTTTTTCATTAAATAAAATGAATTTTATTTAAAAAAAACTTTACACAATTGCATAGGTACTGATCTTGGCAGTAACTTAAAAATCATTACATGAAACCCGAATCTGATTCATTGTAAAAGAACATCTTACCTTTACGATACATCAACTGTGGGTGACCTCCACACCAATCAGAAAGGAAATAGGAACATCCGAATTCATGTTTTGATAAATGTTAATGGGAAATTTCCGGAGATTGGCACCATTTAAATAAAGCAAGAGTCGTCACAATTTTCGGACCTTTCAGCGTTGTGTTATCCGGAGTTCCCGTCTTCAGTAAGTAGTGAATGGCAAGTCCGACTTGTACCCAGATCGCCATCCGCTTCTTTCGGTTTTTCAACGGTTTCTTCTTCCTTCCTTTGCATTGCCGGAGTACAGCGCATTCAAAGGTACCGCTCCAGAAGAATGATTACATCCGATACAAATCCGCCTAAAAAACTTTAAATAAGAAAAAAGAGCGCCCAAGAACATTGCTTTTAAATCTACTTACCAAACTTTTTTTTCCGGAACGATCGACTGACTCGCTGGGAAAAAGAAACAACCTTTCTGAAAACAAAGGGAATTTTTTTTGGGGTGGTCAGTTCCAGCAACGAACTTTTGTTTTGGTGCATTGACAACACCCCAAAATTAAGAAAGCAAGCTGAACTTGATTTTGCTGCCTTGGCAAAGTCAATTTTGGGTTGTTTTGATTCTGAGTGTATTGTTCGACAATCATCAATTGCGAATTGCCCAATCAAGTGGAGAACCAAAACAAATATTGTTTTGGTTCTGCTGCATGTAGTGAATTTCATTTCAAATTCGAGTTGAAATTAATCAACAAACTGAAGTCCGCTACAAACGACCGTTCGAGCTAAAAGTAGTTAGCAGCATGCCGTTGATTCCTACTTATTCCCACTCTGTTGTGATCAAGAGCGGAGAGCATCTTTCTCTTTCGTTCAAACGCTTATTTTCATTTAGGTAATTGTGGGTAATATCATGAATCGAAATAGGTTTGTTCATTGCAATACATATTATGATTCTCTTTATCTTTAATTTATCCATTATTCTCTACATTACCCTTCGCCTCTAAACCCACCAGTAAAAATATATTTCTTGACATTTCACTTACTTCAAAAATATTTTCGTTCGTAGTGTTATTTTCGGTTTTACGCACTCCCTTATAATAATTGCAATTTTGCTTACCTTATTTTAGTCCACAAGTCATATGAGAAATCGCACAATTCAATTGGTATTTTTAGCATTGAAGTAAAATTTCGGCAATGTTTAACAGTCAGGGTATCAGCGTGTGGAAAAACACACATTTAAAATTTAATTTATTCGACAGGTCGCACTTCTTTCGCAGTTCGCAGTTCAATTCAGTGCTAGTTCGCAATGTAATTCAGTGCACAGTTCGAATAAACAAACCGGTATCGATTTCACTAAAGGAACCGGAAATCGCCGTCTTTTAGCTGTATTGGAACTGGGTCATTCAACTACTAAAAAAATCACATCATTTCAAAATTCTTTTTTCTGGCGTCACTTGAGAACCATGTTACATAGCAGATTTGGTCGCTTGTGTAAACTAAGGTTCTCCAACGAAATTGAAATCGATTTTCGACGCATTTAAGTAATGCGGATTATACCACATACGCGAAAAACCATTTTAAAAAATCAGCAGTTTATTTTCAGATCACTTTGAATTCATTTTTTTTTTTTTATTGTTTCTAAATTTTCTGGATAATCTGGAGCAACTGTGCCCATATCTTCTAAAAATCTCCGAACTAAATAATGAACTATCAAATCTTGCAACAGATTTTTGAATTCCGTATAATTGGAGTTCAGATGCACAACAAAACCATTAAGTTACATCACTCAGATTACTCTGAAAATTACCAATCCTATGCTTGGTAACCCTATTTAGATTTCCGAACAGTAACACGATATTTCAAATAGGGATACAGAACCGATTGTTACTACAGCTGCATTTCTCCAGATTGTACAAATCCAATTGTCTGAGAATGTCTCATACTCATTTCTGTTTGTCCAAAAAGGAACATTTTTTTTTGCTCATCCAGGTTCGACTGTTTTTCGGAAACTATTCTTGGCATTCGATATAAGTCAATATAGAAAGCTCCTTTCGTTATTTATATACATGGCTTAAACTTGGTTTTATTCTTTAGTGTACAGACTAAGTTAAAAGAAAACCGGCAACCCTGCATCGGTCGATATCAAATCATCCTTCAGCTCCTCGATGTGTAGCAAAACAACGACTCTTCTAATAGTGAAAAAAAACTTCAGAACGGTCATATAATTTCGCTGGCTATTTTCCTCGGGTAGTAGGACCTTTCACTGTTCATCCCTTTCCCGCTTCTTATGCTCTCCAGAGCCAAATCCCTCAATTTTATTGAATTTCAATCATTGAGATATTCCAAAACACCTTTTCATAGCGTCGCTAAGGTTCTCCGGCTAATCCGGAACCAAGTCGCAATCATCAACTTTCATTATTCCGATCTTTGGCGTCACTGTAGTTCTCCGGATCATCCGGAACTCAGTCGCACAACAAATTTACCAACTAAGGTTCTCCGAATATTTCGGAACCCATTCATGGCGTCACTTAGGTTCTCCGGACCATTCGGAACCAAGTCGCACGAAAATTGCGTCACTTTGGTTCTCCGAATTATCCGGAACCAAGTCGCACAACGAATTCTATTTATGTCTGCTGAAAAAAAAGTTTATTAATGTCACTTTCATTACACATTGATAACTTTTTATTTAATCACTTCACTTGAACAATGGTGGAGGCTCAACTGCGCCATTTGTAGTGAATTTCATTTCAAATTCGAGTTGAAATTAATCAACAAACTGAAGTCCGCTACAAACGACCGTTCGAGCAGCATCAACACAATTAACACTGAAAAAATATCAGCTCTACAAACAAAGGCCCATAAAAAAAAAAAATAAATACAGACCAAGTTCGATTTTGACAACACGTCCTAACATTTTGTGTTGCCAAAATCGAACGGTTTTTTTTCTCACCCTTTTTCAATTATATCTTCAGAAAAACTATTATTTTTATCACTAACATAATTTTGAATATATTTTTTACCATTTTTAGTTATTTTTTACCTCTTCTTATAATGTTTTTGATGCATTTAGCACTTTTCTTGTTTTGTTTATGATGTTTTTTGTCATATTTGTTATTTTTTTCTGTCTCCATCATTTTTAAGTTATTTTTTGTCATTTTTAGTCTTTTGTTTGTGTAGTGAATTTCATTTCAAATTCGAGTTGAAATTAATCAACAAACTGAAGTCCGCTACAAACGACCGTTCGAGCTAAAAGTAGTTAGCAGCATGCCGTTGATTCCTACTTATTCCCACTCTGTTGTGATCAAGAGCGGAGAGCATCTTTCTCTTTCGTTCAAACGCTTATTTTCATTTAGGTAATTGTGGGTAATATCATGAATCGAAATAGGTTTGTTCATTGCAATACATATTATGATTCTCTTTATCTTTAATTTATCCATTATTCTCTACATTACCCTTCGCCTCTAAACCCACCAGTAAAAATATATTTCTTGACATTTCACTTACTTCAAAAATATTTTCGTTCGTAGTGTTATTTTCGGTTTTACGCACTCCCTTATAATAATTGCAATTTTGCTTACCTTATTTTAGTCCACAAGTCATATGAGAAATCGCACAATTCAATTGGTATTTTTAGCAGATTTGGTCGCTTGTGTAAACTAAGGTTCTCCAACGAAATTGAAATCGATTTTCAACGCATTTAAGTAATGCGGATTATACCACATACGCGAAAAACCATTTTAAAAAATCAGCAGTTTATTTTCAGATCACTTTGAATTCATTTTTTTTTTTATTGTTTCTAAATTTTCTGGATAATCTGGAGCAACTGTGCCCATATCTTCTAAAAATCTCCGAACTAAATAATGAACTATCAAATCTTGCAACAGATTTTTGAATTCCGTATAATTGGAGTTCAGATGCACAACAAAACCATTAAGTTACATCACTAAGATTACTCTGAAAATTACCAATCCTATGCTTGGTAACCCTATTTAGATTTCCGAACAGTAACACGATATTTCAAATAGGGATACAGAACCGATTGTTACTACAGCTGCATTTCTCCAGATTGTACAAATCCAATTGTCTGAGAATGTCTCATACTCATTTCTGTTTGTCCAAAAAGGAACATTTTTTTTTGCTCATCCAGGTTCGACTGTTTTTCGGAAACTATTCTTGGCATTCGATATAAGTCAATATAGAAAGCTCCTTTCGTTATTTATATACATGGCTTAAACTTGGTTTTATTCTTTAGTGTACAGACTAAGTTAAAAGAAAACCGGCAACCCTGCATCGGTCGATATCAAATCATCCTTCAGCTCCTCGATGTGTAGCAAAACAACGACTCTTCTAATAGTGAAAAAAAACTTCAGAACGGTCATATAATTTCGCTGGCTATTTTCCTCGGGTAGTAGGACCTTTCACTGTTCATCCCTTTCCCGCTTCTTATGCTCTCCAGAGCCAAATCCCTCAATTTTATTGAATTTCAATCATTGAGATATTCCAAAACACCTTTTCATAGCGTCGCTAAGGTTCTCCGGCTAATCCGGAACCAAGTCGCAATCATCAACTTTCATTATTCCGATCTTTGGCGTCACTGTAGTTCTCCGGATCATCCGGAACTCAGTCGCACAACAAATTTACCAACTAAGGTTCTCCGAATATTTCGGAACCCATTCATGGCGTCACTTAGGTTCTCCGGACCATTCGGAACCAAGTCGCACGAAAATTGCGTCACTTTGGTTCTCCGAATTATCCGGAACCAAGTCGCACAACGAATTCTATTTATGTCTGCTGAAAAAAAAGTTTATTAATGTCACTTTCATTACACATTGATAACTTTTTATTTAATCACTTCACTTGAACAATGGTGGAGGCTCAACTGCGCCATTTGTAGTGAATTTCATTTCAAATTCGAGTTGAAATTAATCAACAAACTGAAGTCCGCTACAAACGACCGTTCGAGCTAAAAGTAGTTAGCAGCATGCCGTTGATTCCTACTTATTCCCACTCTGTTGTGATCAAGAGCGGAGAGCATCTTTCTCTTTCGTTCAAACGCTTATTTTCATTTAGGTAATTGTGGGTAATATCATGAATCGAAATAGGTTTGTTCATTGCAATACATATTATGATTCTCTTTATCTTTAATTTATCCATTATTCTCTACACTGCAATCGGCAGCAAAGTGGGACCGGCTAGGGATCCGAAATAGGCCGAAACCGTAAGCTAGAATATTTGCACTAATTGTTTCAAAAGAACTTTTAATTACTTAATGCGTAAATTATTCGTACAGTTGAACAAAATACTTATAATTTGGATTGTCAGGAATAACACACATTGTGTTTTCTTCTTATAAATAAAAATCAATTACAAAACACAAAATCTATTTATTTTCATACAGTTTTGCATCATATAGTTTCAAAATAATAAGTAAAAAAGTTTATATTATTAATTCACCTTCAAAGTTTGAATTTTTTATATATCTCACTTTTACGTGTAGGTATGCAATGATTTTGTTTTATTTAAACTGCACATTTTTAACAAAAACTTCATTCAGGTAAATAACAAGTTCAATGATTTTGTTATTTATCCTGTTTAATAAAAAAATGGTTATAATGAGTTTATCGAGAAATTCGTTTTTCCTTTAGCAGTTTTAAATTTACTAGTGTTTGTACAATCCATAAATGAAGTGCGCAGAATGATATAAGCTATGTAAGTGTGATATTTAAGAAAAAAATCGTTTTCTCCCAAATGCCAAATTACGGTATATTTGTAACTCGATAACCAAGACATTTCAACCAAATGAAACACTTTTTTAATGCATATTGTAATAACCAAAACAATAAGAATAACCAAATAATGAGGCCCGTGTTTATAAAATCATTATTGATTCTGTAAAATGAATGTATTGAATCATCAATTGTAAGATAATTAAATTAAAATGGATTTGAAATGTGCTATAAACAATCTTTGTATTTGAATTTCTGACACCAATTTAGATAATTCCAAATGATTAAAAAATGTTGAAAAAGTTTCTCGGCGATTTCAGTTTCAAAAAACCATAAAACGATATTTATTTACTACATCCGACGTTTTGGAATGTTTATTTTACCTTTATTAAGGAATCTGACGAGTTGGAAAAAGATTACAATTTTTTTTTGATTGATCAGCTGATTGTATCAGCTAATCTGATTCCTTACTTCTAACTGTTTTAATATTATAAGGACAAGACAAAATTAGTTAGTTTAAGAGCCTGAATATCTAAGAAAATATCTAGGATTTTAAGATTTTATGTTTCAAAAATATAATTTAGAAATTTTGACATCAAAGAATTATACTACCTTGTATGTTATGTCGCCGACATGACAGTAATTTAGTTGTAATTCAGTAATGGCAAATAAAAAGAAATGATTAATTTAAGATTTTTATTTGTTTCCTAAACAATGATTATTTTGAAGTTTAAGTATTTGTTCTGGAAATTATATAGACGTGACTGAATTTTGAATTTAGTCTTACAACAACATAATGCCAAAACTCATAGTTTTTTAACTATCCAAATCATCACTTAGTTTTTAAGATAAAAAAAATCGTTCAGGGGGCTTTCAGGCTTGTAATATCGCTCAGTTGGCAAGTCAGTTGCTTCCTGAGCCGATGTCCGTGAGTTCAAGCCCAAGAATAAACATCGATCACAGTTGAACCGGATAAGTTTTTCAATGACTTCCCGCCAACTGAATAGTTGATATAACTCACGAATGACATAAAGATGTTAAAACGATGATTATGATCGATCGATGTTATGATCGAAAAAAAAAAAGTTCAGGGAGCGTTGAGCTCCAAAATCATCAAAAGGGGGCGTTGAGTGAAAAAAGTTTGAAAATCACTGCATTGGATGAATTATTTATATTATTAAATTGTTATTGAAGCAATTCGGGTTTGATGATTTAAGGTGGATATGAGTAGTAAAACAAACTAAGCTAGGCTGTATTAAGCTTAAAAATTTGTTATGAATTTTACCACATTGCTAAATACAGCAACACGATTTTGGCTTATTACTTTCGAAAATATCTAAGATTCCTTTTGGTGTCCAAATTTCTTTAATATTTTGGAAATAAACAAAAAGAAATCTTCTGTAACTATCATTGTTTTGGAACCTTTAAATTTAATATGTTTGTAATATTCTACAGTTTTGCCAAAATTATGCGCAATATTTTATTGTTTTATTTTTATCTAATCTCAATAATCAACCCTTCATTTAGCGCCCCGAAATTATTCAAAATAAGCTCATATACTCATAAGCTCCTCAGGTTTTTTTTCACTATTTTATATAAATTTGAAGACTTCA
The DNA here is from genome assembly GCF_029784155.1 of Uranotaenia lowii. NCBI lineage: Eukaryota > Metazoa > Arthropoda > Insecta > Diptera > Culicidae > Uranotaenia > Uranotaenia lowii. The sequence continues at coordinate 286,996,029 of NC_073693.1, read as the reverse complement.
ATACCTTTGAATGTAGTCATAGAGTTGTTCAATTTATGTGAATTACTTTCAGAATTTTTTTTGTTTGACAGACTAATATTTGAATTGAGAAGCAGGCAAATTCAGATCTAGGAAAGCTCTCAATTGCTTGAAGCCACCCTGATTTACAGCCCTAGAGACCCCTAGCTAGAGTAGTCCAAGTGTACACACCCTGCAATAATAGGAGTAGTTGGTACTAGGTAATACAGCTCGTGGCTCGACTCGGGTTGCATTTGAAGAGTTGGTAATTGCATCGGGCAAGTGTTTCGGCCCAGAGAGATCCCTTGCTGGAGGAAAACGAGGGCACGATAAAATAAGTTCTACTTATGTAAGCTCTCTGTGTAAGTCGGCCAATGCTGCTGCTTCCAATTTTCAAATGGCAAATGGCAATGGCGATCGGTTGTTTGCTAGCAGGGCCAGGGCCAGGGACTTTCTTTCTCCCGACATTGACTTTGGAGTGGCGCGCAGAGTTTGAAAAGTGCACTGTTCTTTTTTTTTGTTGTTGGCCATTTCTTCTGCCACCGAGCCACCGACTGATATGAAGCTGCTGGGGGACCCACGATCTTCGATACTTTTGCTGCCCTACTGTATTTTTTCTTTGCTCCACCGTTGATGCTGCTTCCCGGTTGAGGATGGCGCGTAATCAAAATTATTGCCTCTGGGTGAAATCGTTCTCCCATTTACTTGGCTGGTTCCCCCCCGAACCCTTTCTTCTACTCCAATTACTTCCCCGTGGAATCAGAGAGATGGACTGAACTTCTTGTAGCGGTACTTTTAGAGGTACCTACTACACTTAATTCTTAGCTTCTCCATGCCAAACAAGCAGGGAGTGGCGCAAGTGCCTTGGTAAGTGTCACAATATTTACGGTCAAATTTTCATTATTTTCCCGGTTGTCATCTAATGAGTGTAAATTGTTGGGGCTGTGGCTGTTGGCAAGTAATAATTACATATTTGTAATTCCTCGGACTCGGATTTTAATTGGTTTACCTGCGAAAAGGGCGTTCCACAAAACAACATTAATTTGTTAAAAAATTGAAATATTATTTCGATTCAAGACTAATGGCTCAGGCAATAAACAAGTGCTGTAGTGTTATTGAAAAAGGGAGGTTTAATGATGTTTAGTTGAGTAATTAAATTTATTGCAATAGGATCAAATTTATTGGGATATCATGAAGACATTTATTACAAACGATGAGTTGAGCTTTTTTATGATCTGTTTAGATACTGTAAGCTTAAGCCAATTAGTTATAATTGAAGCCTGCTTGCGTGTATTTGAGTAATTTCAAGTTTCAATCGTTGATATCCTGTGAAATATTCATGACCAAGTTGTATTGATTACTTTTTGGAATATGCATTCTCATAACTGACTCAATCATAGCTTATTCCATAAAAAGCGAGCGAAAACAAAATTTGAGTTAAGGGTGTTCGGATAAAAAAGTTGACAAACTAAATTGCGTGTAAATCTATTATTTGTTTAGAACGAAAATCAGAGTATCATGCTTTTTGAAATTCAATATGTATGTATTAAAGGACGGTAATAATAGGGGAGAGTGGGGATACTTGATCCCCTTTTCTTATTTTCACCATATCTTTTTGGAAAAATTTAGCATCTCGCCGTCTTTGAAATTTTATGACAGCTTTTAACTTCAGGGGAGACATGATCCCCTATTGAAGAAGACTTGATCTTTTATTTATATTATCTTTTATTCAGGAAGCCCTAATCCTTGTATAAAAATCAAACAAAACCCCAAGATAGAATGTTAATTGACTATTTTGGCATGTTGGTTCTCATTTCACAATTTATAGCAGACATAAGAAGAACATTCTATAACTTTGTCTCAACGCTAATAATATTGCATACTTAAAGGCGCTTTTTTATAATTAAGAGAAAATTAAATATTTTTGCTCTTTTCTTCAGACAAATGTTTGATAAATATTAGTTTATGGATAAATATTAGTAATTTCGTAATCAGCAATCATAACGATCAATTCAGAAGAAGAATATGCCGTTTGGAAGGGGGATCAATTATACCCAACTCTAGGGGATCAATTGTACCCATAATCAACATTTCAGATAACTTTTTCTGAAAAAAGTTGAGAGTTTTCCATTGCTTTGAAAATATGGCATTATGAAGTTCATTTTACGCTCGAACGATTGATACATTGGAACAAATATTTTGTTCATAATTTTCCCATGTAAGGAACATTTTAAAGTGATGAAAAAAGATCTTCAAGTTACATTTTGTGAAATTTTTCAATCAAAGTTTAATTACTCAAACAATTATTTTGTTAAAATTTTTTAAACAACAAGCATTGTTATTTTGCTCATTTTGGCACATTTTCCAGAACATTTGATCTTTGTAAGACATTCCAGTTTCGAGATATAGCTAAGGAATCAAGTATCCCCAGGGATCAAGTATCCTCATTATTCCCTACTTAGTTGAGATTCCGGTCGACCTTATTCAAATTAAATAGCCTTTTGATTGACGCCTGCCATCAGAATTTGTAGGGGGTGTAATTTGTAGGTTGTGGCTTATACGTGCCACTCGTGTTTTGAAGAATCTGTACCATTGCAAGCCTGCGGAATATTACCAATTTGTTTTAAATGCTATGATTAACCATGGCAACTATAAATTTTTCCTTAAAATTTCCCTGTGTCGTGAAATTTTTACAATTTAGGCTTTTCTCCATTTTGATGTACATTTTAAAACACTTTCAATAAGGTGTCATCAAGCAGAGAAAATTTAATAAGCCAATATTTTCTGACACATCGCACAGTGCACTGCAGTGGTCCGAAAGGGCTAAAAGTGGAACTTTTTTCGTTGCGCCTCTGTCTTTCATCTTATCTCTTGAGTACCTTAGGAACATTTGCTTCTTCAAACATGCTTCAGTATCAAAAGTTAGTGAAAGTCCATCATAAAAAAATTGAAAATTCTAACTTATTTATTTCAATAGATAGAGCTTTACTTTACACTTTAAAGTTGTAGAAAACATCAAAACTCTATCTCTTTTCAGAGCAGAGTTTTAAAAGTTTTATTATGAAAGTTAGATGAGGATTTACATGAATATGATGTTGTAAACATTTGTTGGAGCATTCAAATCACACAGTTTTGCACAAGATTTCAACATTCTACGACGTTTTCTAGCCAACTTATTGCAATTTTAAGTTTTATTTTACTCAACTTCACGAGCGTGTATTGCGAAAACGTGCAAGTGGATTTTTAAAAATATTAAACTACATTGAAGCTTGAACTAAGTGCAACAAATTGGTGTTAACGCCATTTGTCTCCAGTCGCTAATATTTGAACATAACAATCATATATTTGATGCGTTTTACGTGTTTCCTACGACCTGCGACTTCATCGAAAGAACGTTATTTCCTGAGCATTCTGTAACAATCTACGGGAAATTTACGAATTTATCTTGCGGCGCATTTTGCATACTTTCTTTGGTCCGATCTGTCTCCTTCCAAAAATGGCATCTAGAGCCAAAAATCCACAAATCAGCTGATTGGATTGAAAAAGGGATCGAAAAGAGAATACCTTAAAACGTGGTAACATTGACCAGCGGGGTAACTTCGATCAACATGTATTTTCTATGTAGGTACAGTACCGTTCATAATTGTATAGAAAGTGGAAGCACGCACACTGTCACTTTGACTTTAAACTTCCATAGCTTTTTACTCTGATGATATTTTTTGATCAAACTTTCTGCGTTAGATAGACCAACTATCACACTAATATGTCACAAAATTTAAGCTTTCAGGAATTTGGACGGCCTGAGATACAATAATTCTACGAAAATCGGGCTTTTTGGACTTTTACCATTCAAACTGCAATATCTCAGAAACTACGATACATTTTTTTATTGAAATTTTGCAGAGTGATTGTTGAAATATAAAGCTAACATTTCTGAAGTTTTTGAAAAGTTCTATCGATGGGATCAAAAGCTACGCGAGGTACAATATATGAACCTAAAAATGCGATTTCTATAGAGTTTTGGACGATTCATGAGAACAATATTGTTTCCATCAACAAATCAGTCAAAAAATGTCTGGCAAAAGCAATGAAGAAACGAAAAAATGGAATGAATGACTTTTTTGTGTTTTGAAATCAGAATCTTGCGATATTGTTTTGATTTTTTGGTTGAAATAGATTTACTGGTTGTTAAACATAAAATAGGATTTTCCTATGGAAACATTCGTCCAAAATTCTATAGAAATCGCATTTTTAGGTTCATTTCATTCATTCATTTCAAAATCTTTAGACATGTTAGCTTTATATTTCAACAATTACTCTGCAAAATTTCAATAAAAAATGTAGCTTAGTTTCTGAGATATTGCAATTTGAATGGTAAAAGTCTGAAAAGCCCGATTTTCTTATAATTATTGTATCTCAGGCCGTCCAAACTCCAGAAAGCTCAAATTTTGTGACATATTAGAGTTATAGTTGGTCTGTCTAACGCAGAAAATTTGATAAAAAAATTTCAACAGAGTAAAAAGCTATGGAAGTTTAAAGTCAAAGTGACAGTGTGCGTGCTTCCACTTTCTATACAATTATGAACGGTACTGTACATAATCATCAATAACTACGGCTAAAGTTAAAATATTTCAAAAGTTTTTTCTACGCTCAAAAGCCTTTAAGTTTAGTTTCAAATTGGGAAAAGTTTGGTTTATTTTTTGCAAATTTTAAATATAAGTAAAAATGGAATTTCAAAATCATGAAATATCTATATTTTCGAAGACTCGCATACAAGCACCCTTCCTGATGAAATCAAAGCGTTTTGTAGCAGCAGGTTGATTAAGTGAGAGTTAAACTTTTTTCCATAGTAAATGTATAGTTTTGGCGTAGTTTTTGTTGTGTTTTGTGGTTAATTTTTTATATTTAAAAATAGTGACATTTTCCAAGAGTAAACCAGTTTGGAAAAAAGGCTAGAAGAGTAGTGCGAGGGCCAAGGCAATTGAATGAAAACAAAATTTCATTTCTTTGTAGTTAAAATGTTATAAGAAATGTTATGACATTTAGCCCCTTTATTTATGCAGTCCATCGTTCGATTTTAATTGTTGTTCGGCCTTAACACATTAAGGACAGCTATGTTTTTTTTAATCGCGAAGAAATCTAAACCAAGAAACACCGAAATTCAGCATTGTATATCTCAGAATTCACTGGACCAAAAGTTACAAATTCAGTACCTTTGAGTCACCGAAAGTGTTGTGTTCAGTTCTGTAGAGTTTCATGATTAATTTTGTATCATTTGAGTTTGTTCTAAACTGCCTTAGAAATTGATAAACAAGCATTTGTGAATATTATGAAGGTGCATTGTATCCTTTATGATCAAGAAAACTTGTTAAAACCGTCAAAATAGATACTGATCAATGTTACCCCAAAGCATCAAATTCTAAACTAAGATGAAATCGATTTTTAAATCAAACTTAAAGTGGTCTAATAAATTTCTGCAATAATGTTTTACGTTCATAGGAGTCCAGAACTGGTTTTAAAAATATGAAACATGCCACATTCCTCTAAACAGAAAAAATAATCGAAAAATATTGAAAAAAAAAGTGATTAATTCTACCCCGTTTTACGGTACCAATCAATTTTCACTCCAGCTTCTATGAATTGCTCAATGAACGATCACATTCTGTCAGCTGTGCTCTAAGCTTCAAATGTTATTATAAACTTTTTTTTTTATTTAAGTCACGATATTCAAAAATTTATATAATTTTTATTTTTAATTTTAAGTTCATGGAATTGTACCACACTTAAAAAAATAAATATCATATTTTTTAATACTTCTGTTAAAAACTTTGGATATACAATTTAAAAATGGCATTATTTCATAGCCAAAAACAGATAAGGAAAAGTCAGGTAAGATGGCCCTTATTTTAGAACTTTTAGGTATCCTTGCTGTATCCTAAAATCACAGTATCTACACCTTAAACAGAAGCATTCAAAAGGCGCACTTTTCTGAGAAAAAGGTATTCGAAAGAATTGAAAACTATTTCACCATGGGGGCCTGTTACGACCTCTAAGCAAACTTCAATGGAATTTTATCTATATCCGCAAAGGTGTTTTAGTGTGGAATTCCCAAGGAACACAAATCAAGCTAACTAGAATTTTATTATGGTTTTATTATGGTTTTTTTGTGCAGCTCGTTTTATGATGGCTGTAGTATAATCATGCAAAATGCTTATATTATTCTTGAATCGACCATCTGTTTTCAGATAGTTTTGAAAACGCTCATAAATCTGCCATTAAACATACTGTTTTAGTTATTTAGAAAGAGTTAGGAATGCTATGTTTAAACTATAATAAAACACAAACTTAGAAGTTTGCTCCAAGCTTTCTTTTGCATATTCTATAATAGCACTCAGTGCCTGATTATTAAACCGCCATAAAACTTAGTGACAGTTCTCGATCAAGATGTCAAAACAACGAACACGCTCAAATTAGATAGCACATATTTGAATTGGAATTCCCATTTTTACACATTTGTGATAAGTTCTGTGTGTTGATTTTGAGTTAAAATAATAAAAAATTATAAAAATCCACGAAAACTTCGAATAACCGGAAGTGGAATGAATAACTCTACAATATTAATATTAGTATTGAGTGAAAGGGTTCAAATAGGAGGAACAAAATTTGTTGCTTGGCGCCATCATTAATACAAGATGGCGGCTTCCGCTTTTATTTTCAAAGTAGTAAATAACTGAAAATATCATGAAACCTTCTTAATATTGTTATGAGGTGAAAGTAATAAACGAGTAGATGTCGAATTTTGTTGTTCGTCGCCATCTTAAATTCCAAGATGGCGGCTACCACTCAACTTGATAATACTGTAAATGACTGAAAATCACCTCAAACCCTTACAATATGGGTATTAGTTGAAAGAGATGAATCAGTAAAAGTCAAAGTTCGTTATTTGACGCCATCCAAATTCAAGATGGCGGTTTCCGCTGAACTTCAAGATGTTGTATAGGTATGACTTATAACCGTATGAAACCCCAACAATATTACTCTAAAATCGCTGACCCAAAATCGCACAAAGCAACCACAATACAGACCCCGATCGTTTTTGGTAACATTCGATTTTGGAAACATCCGATTTGGCACATGCCCCTAAATCAAACAAATAACAGAAACAACATAACCTTATAGTTATCGCTTTAATAGGACCAATACAATTTAGACATATTAGCATGATAGACATAATACAATGACATAAATAGCAATGGTTCTTCTAGTTTATCCCTTTCAATGAATACCAATATTGTAAAGCTTTCGTGCGGTTTTTAGTCATTTGCAGAATTTTAAAGCTCAGTGGAAGCCGCCATCTTGGATTTCAAAATGTCGTTTGATAGAAAACTTCGACTTCTACTCATTTGGTCCTTTCACACAATGCCTATATTGTGGGAGTTTCATGCGATTTTCAGTGATAAACAGCATTTTAAAGTTCAGTGGAAGCCGCCATCTTGGATTTCAAGTTGACATCCGATAGCAAAATTCGACTTCTTATAGTTTAACCCTTTCACCAAACACCAATATTGTGGGCCTTGCATGCGATTCTCAGTGACTAACAGCATTTCAAAGTTCAGCGGAAGACGCCATCTTGGATTTCAAGATGGCGTCGAAAAGAAAAAAATCGACTCCTTCTAATTTAGCCCTTTCAACCAATACCCATATAGTGGTTGTTTAATGCGACATTTTGTCATTTACAGCATTAAAAGTTCAGCGGATGCCGCCATCTTAGATTTCAAGATGGCGTCTGATAGCGAAATTCGACTTCTACTCGTTTAGCCCTTTCACCCAATACCAATATTGATGGGGTTTCATGCGATTTAAAGTCATTTACAACATTTGAAAGATCAGCGGAAGCCGCCATCTTGGATTTCAAGATGACGTCAGACAACGAAATTTGACTTTAACTCATGATTTATTCCACGGGTGATTAACAACCAATCCGTTTTTATTTAAAAAGTCTGTCCTCATTTACTGTACTAAGGATTAACAACTCAGAAATGAGGAACTCATCCTAAGCGTGTAATTGGTTGGCTTGCGAGAGAAACGTCAAATTGAATTGACTAACGCCATGTTGGTTGCAAAATCGAAGGGCACAAAATGACGCCATGTTGATGGATTCACAATGCAAATATTGGAAAATATTTTTTCGGGCCCATTCTCCATCAATTCCCGCATGATTGACCATCAGATTTGACGAGGTGCATTTATTTTAAGATACTATTTCATACACATTTTACCTAAAATCTTGACTGGCAGTACAAAAGAGGCTCATAATATTTATTTATTGGTCACTGTCTACGGCAATTTAATGTCATACAGACTGATTACTTAATCTTATCTTAAAACTATCCTTACTTACATTGAAATCAAAATATACATACACTTGGTTGAACAATTTACACCTACCATAGTTGTTCAATCTCAGAGGCTCAAAACCCCGTAAGGAACGAGAAGGGACATGAAACGGTATCATTTCCACGAGGCTAGCACTATCAAAATTACCGGATATGACGTCGAATATAAACAGACGACGAAGTAGTGGTTAATAATATGGTTAAAACATTGGTATTTTGGCTATTAATTTTACCAGATCATATCTCAACCATTTGATTGGATCGATTGACTGTGCACCAAACCGGGATTGCCGTGGAATCCTTCAACAATGGAGCAACTGAACGACCTTGACCTGGCTGACGATATTGTTTTGCTCGCCCAAACACAACCAGATATGCAGAGCAAACTCGACGACATCACCGAAAGTTCCAAGGCAGCAGGTCTCAAAGTCAATGTCGGAAAGACCAAGTCGATGGAAATCAACACAGGAAATCCCTCCAGTTTCATGGTAGCTGGGCAACAAGTTGAGAAAGTGGAGTGCTTCCAGTATTTTGGTAGCCAGATAACGCCTGATGGTGGTACAAGAAAAGACATCGAAACCCGGATCAGAAAGGCCCGATTTGCGTTTGCGAGTCTCCGAAACATCTGGCGGTCACGAGTCACGCCAGATCTCTCTACGAACAAAAATCCGAATCTTCAACTCAAACGTCAAATCCGTATTGCTGTACGGGTGCGAAACTTGGTGCACATATGCGGTAACGACGCGAAAACTGAAAGTATTTGTAAACCGCTGCCTGCGGAATATCATCCGCGCTTGGTGGCCTGGCAACTGGATCTCGAATGAGGAACTACATCGCCGGTGTCATCAAAAGGCGCTAGAAATCGAGATTCGGGAACGTAAGTGGAGATGGATTGGGCACACGCTGCGAAGAGATGAAAACGAGATTTGCAGAGAGGCGCTAGATTGGAATCCAGAAGGTCATCGAAGAAGAGGCAGACCCAGAAACTCGTGGCGGCGAAGCCTAGCCGCTGAAATCCGAACTGTCGACGAGAATCTTGACTGGGACCAAGTGAAGACGCTGGCTCCGGATCGTCAACAGTGGAGGTCTTTTACCACGGCCCTATGCACCGGTGGATCGGCGCGGGATCATTAAGTAAGTAAGTAAGTATATCTCAATAATGCAATCATCATTCATCAACCATTATGGTTGCTGGAAAAAATAAATATAAAACTCCGAAAACTCACAGAATCGAAAAACACAAAAATTCCTAACATGTTTAATAATAGCTTTTTAAAAGCTTTGGTGACCAACATTAATGACCAACAATGATATGTCATGATGACGTTTCTAGGGTTGGGCCAAATAGCCAAATGGCTTTATTAGAGTCCAGGTGATGTTATAGAATGCGCTTTAGCTTTTTATGAAGATTAATGCTATAGTCCAAACGAAATTTTGCTGACCATAATAAAGCTAAAATTGTTACTTGGGATTATGTGTTACGGCTACACTATCATGATTACAAATCTTACGAATTGAGTTTCGTTTGTTGAATTCGTCTTTACTACCATGATCTTAATTCAGATCCTGACCTGTTTTATAGAAATAAGAATTATAATAGAAAAAATGATCATGGAATAAAGGATGCAAATTAAAGAATATCTCATGAAATCATTGGAAAATAGTTGACACATCAAATGTTCTGTCAAAAATGTAACAGTAAAAAGAAACCATCAAAAGGTTTTCACTGTCAAGGGCATCTCTTGGAACGGAATTGTTTGTTTACGCTTTTTTTTCTTTTTATTTATTTATTTATTATATATTATTATTATTTATTTATTATATAAAATACATTCTTATAATTTTGTTACAATGTGAATTGAATAATGTGTTTTCCGCTTTTTCACTTTTTACTGGTGAAATCAATATCAGAAACAGGTTCAAGTTCCGAATCAGGATCAGGACCCTGGAACTTTGCTTGCTGTAAATCAACATCACGTCAAAAAAATACTTATGAAATACAGGGAAAGAAACATCAAGTTAAAGCAACACATTTTAATTTGGAAAAAATAAGAAGCGTCCGTCTTACCCGATTTTCCCTTGACAAGAATATTTTTAATTTTCCAGTGCGCTCAAAGATTGCGCAAAGAGACACGATCTTCAAACACAGATGGTTGCCACGATTATACGCTTATAGAGGGTATAAATCTGCCGAATCGTCCCCCAGCATCTAAGAAGTTTGCACGACTTGGTTGAAGAAAAATGCTTAAGCTGAAGAAAGTGACGAAGTCCAGTATCCGTTTGGGATATCCGGCCGGAAAGGAAGTGTCAATCGAGACGGAGAAAAATTGGAAAAAGTTTTTCCTGAAATATGGACAGGATCTGGTCGAGATCGACTTTGACTCGGATAAATTTGAAGTGAGGATGAATAGATCCATTTTTGAGACAAAACTGAACCATCCTCAGAAACCTTGGACTGTGCTTAAAAGTGGTGACTCTGGTGAGGACACTGCTCTTTTCGTAACCAAAAAAGGATTGGTAGCTGCCCAAAAATCTTCGGATGTTATTGAAGTGGAAGATGGAGAAGATTTGGACGAAGATATGATTGGTGAAAACGGAACGGTGGTTTATTTTGTTCGAAACAAAGACCATCGGAAAATAATCTCTTTGGACAACTTGAAAGAAGTTAAGATTAGCGGACTTCAAATATCCAATGGAAAAATGAGTCTTGAAAGCGAAAAATCACTAGAGGAAAATTTTCAAGGTGTGGTACGTCCAGTTTATGACAAAGATGGTTCGGTAGTAAATTTTGTGCTGAACGATTCCTTGTTTTCTGTGGAAGGTGAAAAAAGTGACATAAAAATTGATAGACGTTCCAAAGTGGAGAAAATTTTTGTGAACCAACAAAGATTTTTCATCATTACGGGTCACGGATTGTCTGTGTTTAAGAAGAATGGAGAGGATTTAAATTTGGAATTTGATTGTCCCCAATTTTCAGCCTTGCAAGGTTGGACAAGTAAATATTTGGATAGAGTTTTTCTAGTTCAAACTGGGAAAGATGATGGACCAGAAGCCTTAGTTGGAACAGGTCCTCAGGGCATCGAGTTGCTGAAGCTAAGCAAAGACTGTTCAAGTTATAGTTTTGTTGACAATGAGGATCTGAGGGATCTCGTAGCTTTGGATGCTAGATATGATAGCAATAATGTGCTAGAAGTTTTGGGAACCTACGATGGATTTATTTACACAATTGAGTTAACGCTTCACGATATCCCTGAGAACATTTTTTCTGAACCACCTCAAAAGGCCAAATCACAACCGGAAAAAATCGATGGATTCAAGGCGAGTGAAAAATTTAAAATTACTGCTTTTCTAAACCATTCCAAATCCATCCGATGGATGAGGGATAGTTTCGATGAGGCACCGTTCAAAAACATTGTGAATAAAGCTACCGGCCAGTTGCAGTTTTCCTTTGCTCTGATCGATCTTTCTGATCGTATGGGCGTCCCAATTAAGTTAATGACATATTATGATGAAATGTTTATGAATCATGAGACGATCGGAGCCCTTGGCCGTGGTCTGGTTCTGGGTAAGGATTGTATTTGGGTCGATAGACATAGTAGCGTACTTGAGGACCAACACGAGTATTATTTGGTTAAGGATACGATGAAATTCCGACTTGTTGAAGATTTTAGGCAAAGGTCCAACACCAAGAAGGTATTTTACATCAATGGATGTAAGAAAGTTCGGTTGGAGTACGACATAGACAACCAGACATGGGAAGCTGCTAACGGAAAATACAAATACCTTTATGGGGGACCAAATGGAGAGACACAATTCGAGAAAAGTGTCGAAAATTGGTTTGGAACGCTGGATTTCGGCGTAACTGCTGAAACAAAACTGTTCCCAATTCAGTGGAACTTGCAAAAAATTCAGCATGAAAGAAATGCAGAAATTCAATTGGTTTTTAAATATATCAGTCCAAGCGATAAAAAACAAATGTTCAACATAGAAGAAATCAATGACAATAAGGGTACCAAAATTTCATTTACTTACGAAACAGGCAAACAGAACGATTTGACAATCAACCTAATGAAAGGCTTCAAAATAGAAACACCTTATTTTGAACAGACAATCTCCATAAACTATAAACAAAAAAATCAAGACTTTTTCCTACACAGTATCACCCAAGATGGCGACCCAGAACCAATTTTATCGCTTGAAAGAAACTCGATAAATTCTATAACCAGCATCAGCCTTCCCTCCAGAACTAAAGTTGAGTTTGCATATGAATCTCAAAAGTTGAAGCTGGACAAATTCATGCAAAGCTGGGATCGGCTCGCCGAACTCTTTACTGGACCAGGATATTCTTTACAAATCACTAAAGATTCTTCGGAAAAAGATCTTAAAGTATGCCTAAAAGATGGCTCCGGCTGGAATAAGTTGGTTGAGGAAAAATGTTTCCGAATTCAACATCCCACCGCTAACAAAATTGAGATCTATCAACCGTCTTTGAAGCCAGATTATTTTGTTATAACGGTGACTTACAAACTGGACGAAACAAAAAATGACACAATCTCCGTGATGAATGTGTTCAACAAAGTCGATAAAAGCTGGACCCTAGATTTGAACGAGCATGGAAGAACTACACCAAAGATCAACGAAACCATTTCAAGTACTTTCTATGATGATCACTTCCTGTACGTTTTGGACAACAAACTTAACCTGGAGGAATGGCAGCCGGAAGAGCGCAAATGGAAACTTCTTCAAACCCCAATAGAAAAACCAAACGCGATTTCTTTCATCAATCGTGGAGCTGTTCTAACGAATTTGGATCATTTGTTAGTTCGTTGGGATCCGAGAAATGATGTCATCAAAATGAAACTGAACATAGACTCTCTGTCTTCGGCTAAAATACAAGTCGATGGCCATGAAAGTTTTTTCAAGTACATAACCGTCAAAGGAAAAGGCTCGGAAGAGTATCAGGCAAATTTGCAAGATTTTTTCAATAACCACAGCATTGTGTTTTGGAACAATTTGCTAGCTATTCGAACGGTTCAGGTGGATGTCCTGGGGAACCTATCGATAGGGATGTTTCTATATTTGCTCGGACCAAACTATGAAGTGAAACAAAGGCAATTCATCTCGTGGGTGGCAGAAAAACTGGAAGACTTTGAGCTCTCAATTCCAGTGACCGATCCAGATAAATATCCAATAAGGTAAATATCTTGCGGGGGTATAGAAGATGTACTTTATAAGCTTGCGATTTCTTGAATATTTTAGGATTTGAGTCTCAGCCAGCAAACAACAATCAATATCTTTCCCGATAAACGGCTGCCAGATACTTCATGAAGTAACTCTCAGTAAATTAAGAGTTTTTACTCGATTCTAATTTTTCAATTATTTACATGATGTTTCGTCTCATGACATAACCTGATGAACAATATTCCTCCAATTCACTCGGTCCATGGCAACCTCTCCAATTTCTAGGGCATCCCACATACGGCATCCACTTGGTCTAACCACTGTTTTGCAGTACAGTCGTCAGGTATTCTCGCAACATGTCCTGTCCAGCGTATCCATCCATCCTTCGCCACCTTCTGGATACTGGGTTTGCCGTAGAGTTGCGCGAGCTCGTGGTTCATCCTTCGCCTCCACACTCCGTTCTCCTGCACGCCGCCAAAGATGGTGCTTAACACTCGTCGCTCAAATACTCCGAGTGTTTACAGGTCCTCCTCGAGCAATATCCATGTCTCGTGCCCATAGAGGATAACCGGTCTAATGAGCGTCATGTACAGGTTACACTTCACTTTGTGCGATGGCTAAGTCTTCTCGACCGCAGTTGTTTGTGGAGTCGTAGACACGACTTCCGCTGATCATTCGTCGCCGGATCTCACGGCTGGTGTCATTGTCTGTGTGTGAGCAGTGTGACCAGTGTGTGACCAGTGAGCCGAGATAGACAAAGTCTTCGACTATCTCCAGCTCGTCGCCGTCGATCGTGACCTTGTTATTACTGGACAAGCGGGCTCGGTAGGTCTCGAATCCGTATGCCAGCATAGACTTCGTCTTGGACATATTAATCTTCAACCCAATCCTTTTTGTTTCGCGTTGCAGTTTGCGGTAGATTTCCTCCACTGCCGCAGATGATCTGCCGACTATATCAATGTCGTCGGCAAAGTAAATAAGTTGACTGGATCTGTTGTAAATCGTGCCCCGTATTTCGCCCACTGCTCGTCAAATAACACCTTCAAGCGCAACGTCGAACTACGCCTTGTCGAAGTTCGAATGAACTCGACAATCCACTCGAAGTCCGCACACAGCTCGTGATTTTCAATAGCTCGTCACGATCGATCGTGACGTATGCGGCTTTGAAGTCGATGAATAGATGGTGCGTAGGGACTTGGTGTTCACGACATTTTTGGAGGATTTGCCGTAGTGTGATGATCTGGTCCGTCGTATGTCATCCCTCTATGAAGTCGGCCTGATGACTTCCTACGAATCTTCTCTTCTTCTCCTGTAGCTGTTCTGTGTCCCAGATCCGGCCCGGTGTAGACAATCGGCCAACTTGTCCGCGCACATTTGAAACTAGGCCTTTGATTAGCTCAGGACTCCAGTCAATCTCAGGGTCGGCTCGTCGTAACTAGGAAAACACTCACTCACCTGTTCGACTTCGTTACCTCCCAGCCAGTTATAACTCGTATCTTTAGGTGCACGCAAGTAAAGTTTTACACAAATTTTTAATGGCCAATATAGATCAATTAAATTCTACGTTATTTTAAAAATAATTGAATCTTCTCAAATCTTTGAAAATTAAGGGAAAAATAGAGTTTTATTAGGAAAATTAACCCCTTTCGACTCACTGCTTAGACCTTCTACTACAGTTGCTGCTGGACACTTCGTTACCCCGGGGATCGCTGCCGTGGTACCACGTGGAATAGCTGTCCGTGAACTTTAGCCCAGTTCACCAACGATCGGTAACGTCGCTTAACCCTCTGTCTGCTTCGGGCCTCAAGGCGGAAGTTCTTTCGACCTCGGAAATAACGAACACAAACACATACAGGATCTCAATGAAACTTTATGTTTCCTCGAAGAGATTCCTTTCACTTAACTCTAAGCGTACATCTTTCGAGGTTATGATGGCTAGCATCTTACAAATGCTAAAATCACCAGTCCACAGAAAGTGTACTATGCATGCCGTGGGATTTGATCTAATGACCGTTGGCTAAGAAGACTGGAAGGCTATCCTCTATGCCACGGGCTGCGACGAAATCTTTTTAGGATGACGGTAGCAATGAAGTGAGAACCGCAGTTCTCAATATTTTCCCGGTCCGTATGTTTCTGAACGGACGGAAATGTCCTGCCGTATGTTGACGAGCAGCGTGTACTAAGCCGTATGTTAACGGGCGGCTTTTCAATCTTCTTAGAGTCGCGGGCACTGTATTTTGCTTAACTGTGCCTTTCTATTGTGTCTTGTAAAAAGAAGACTGTTCTTCTCAATAGCTAAATAAGAATCAATTTTATTTCGCATGACATTGTAATAAGTGAAAACCATGGACTGCCTAGATTTCCACAAACTCATCTTGGATTGCTTGATCTCTAACATCTCCCCCTTAGAAAAGTTCGTAGTAGGGGAGGAGCGGGCTATATGCGCTTATTAAGCAGAACACTGATTTAATCAAATATCACATCGAATATGTGTACAAAAATCATATAGACGTGTGCAGGCATCTGTTTTCTATACATTGGAGTAATTTTTATGTTAAAATTTTCTTCTGTTTCCAAGAAAACGATTTTATTATAAGTGTTGTCTAAAATGCCGAATCCCAAACCGTGCGGGCTAAATGCGCCTATTTATGTTTTGAACAAAATTTCTGTTTTTTAGGCAATACTTCAGTATATTTTCATTGAAACTGCTAGAAAGTAATAATTTCCGTACGAAAAAACTAAAGTTTTATAAAAATCTATGTATATTATAATTTTATGGAATAAAACAATAGTTAGGGTTGCCATACTATGGAGGCAGTTCATCCATGAGAAAAACTTTATCAAATCTGTTTTAAGATCTTCAATTCTCTTTTAAGATATTTTTCAGAGCTTAGATTTGAAGGTTCAATGATAAAAATCGTTTATTTATTCTATTCAAACTGTTATTTTAGGATGGAGGCATTTTAGAAACATGATGGGGGCATACAAAAACACTCTATCATTCCACTATATAATCATTATTAAACCTCCACAAAAGCTGAAATATGTTTTATTTCTTAAGTTCATTTGAGTAAGAAACAAAAACCATCCTAGTTTTTGTTTTAAGCTTCTTTACGATTGTATCCCATTTACCCGAAAAACATTGCCCAGAATGAATTTTTACCAGAATGACAAATACCCGAAATCAAACCCCAGAATGAACCATTTCCCAGAAAAAAATTCCCCAGAATGCACCATTTACCAGAAATTTTATTCCCAGAATGGACCATTTCCCAGATTTTTTTCCCCAGAATGGAACATTTACCAGAATGGCACAAATCCCAGATTTTTCCCCCTAGTATTTTTATTTGTTTTTTTTTCTAATGAATTCTTAAATATTTCATATGATTCGAAATTAATTTTTTCAAAATGATTTTTTAAATGAAACTACGACTTTGAAATTTTCCAACTAAATTTATTTTAGAACCAAAATTGTGCTTTATTTATGGTTTGTGTACTTTAATTGATTCAATGCTTACCATGATCCTTTAAAAAACCGTTTTGGTATCCGACTCCTCACGCTGCGCGTTCGAACTTGAAAGACGTTTTGTCCTTCAAGCTGTCGCGTGGCGGACGGGGCTAAGGGATCACCCTTAGCTTTCACGCAGACCTAGGAAGCCCCGGCAGACCTAGACCAATGTCTTAGGGCCGCCGCTTCCGACGGCGGGTCGGCGGCCTCCTCGGATTTAGGAGCTTCGGCGGCTTTGTGCCGCCTCAGCCCCTTCATCCTCGTTGGTTGCGGCCTTGCCGCAAAAGAATAAAGGGTTGTACTCCATTTACCCGAAAACCATTGCCCAGATTGAAAAATTCTCAGAATTCCAATCGCCAGAAAGAACCATTCCCCAGAATTTTTTTCCCCAGACGAACCATTCCCCAGAAAAATTTACGCCAGAATGTACCATTTCCCAGAAATTTTTTCGCCAGAAGAACCATTTCCCAGAAAATTGAAAACATTTAACCTTACTAGAAATTATTTAAAAAAAAGGAATTGTTACAAAAAAATGGGGTTTCATAACTTTATTCTTTTGCGGCAATGCCGCAACCAACGAGGATGAAGGGGCTGAGGCGGCACAAAGCCGCCGAAGCTCCCAAATCCGAGGAGGCCGCCGACCCGCCGTCGGAAGCGGCGGCCCTAAGACATTGGTATAGGTCTGCCGGGGCTTCCTAGGTCTGCGTGAAAGCTAGGGGTGATCCCTCAGCCCCGTCCCCCACGCGACAGCGTGAAGGACAAAACGTCTTTCAAGTTCGAACGCGCAGCGTGAGGAGTCGGATACCAAAACGGTTTTTTTAAAGGACCATGAATCATTTAAAGTACCCAAACCATAAACAAAGCACAATATTGGTTCTGAAATAAATTTAGTTGGAAATTTTCAAAGTCGTAATTTCATTTAAAAAAATCATTTTGAAAAAAATTATTTCGAATCATATGAAATATACAAGAATTCATTAGAAAAAATAACAAATAAAAATACTAGGGGGAAAAATCTGGGATTTGTGCCATTCTGGTAAATGTTCCATTTTGGGGAAAAAAATTCTGGGAAATGGTCCATTCTGAGAAAAAAAAATTTCTGGTAAATGGTGCATTCTGGGGAATTTTTTTTCTGGGAAATGGTTTATTCTGGGGTTTGATTTCGGGTATTTGTCATTCTGGGAAAAATTCATTCTGGGCAATGGTTTTCGGGTAAATGGGATACAATCGAATAAAGTTATAAAACCCGATTTTTTTTGTAACAATTCCTTTTTTTTGAATAATTTCTAGTAAGGATAAATGTTTTCAATTTTCTGGGAAATGGTCCTTCTGGCGAAAAAATTTCTGGTACATGGTTCATTCTGGTGAAAAAATTTCTGGGAAATGGTACATTCTGGTGAAAATTTTTCTGGGGAATGGTTCGTCTGGGGAAAAAAATTCTGGGGAATGGTTCTTTCTGGCGATTGGAATTCTGGGGATTTTTCATTCTGGGCAATGGTTTTCGGGTAAATGGAGTACAACCCTCTTTGATTGTATCCCATTTACCCGAAAAACATTGCCCAGAATGAATTTTTACCAGAATGACAAATACCCGAAATCAAACCCCAGAATGAACCATTTCCCAGAAAAAAATTCCCCAGAATGCACCATTTACCAGAAATTTTATTCCCAGAATGGACCATTTCCCAGATTTTTTTCCCCAGAATGGAACATTTACCAGAATGGCACAAATCCCAGATTTTTCCCCCTAGTATTTTTATTTGTTTTTTTTTCTAATGAATTCTTAAATATTTCATATGATTCGAAATTAATTTTTTCAAAATGATTTTTTAAATGAAACTACGACTTTGAAATTTTCCAACTAAATTTATTTTAGAACCAAAATTGTGCTTTATTTATGGTTTGTGTACTTTAATTGATTCAATGCTTACCATGATCCTTTAAAAAACCGTTTTGGTATCCGACTCCTCACGCTGCGCGTTCGAACTTGAAAGACGTTTTGTCCTTCAAGCTGTCGCGTGGCGGACGGGGCTAAGGGATCACCCTTAGCTTTCACGCAGACCTAGGAAGCCCCGGCAGACCTAGACCAATGTCTTAGGGCCGCCGCTTCCGACGGCGGGTCGGCGGCCTCCTCGGATTTAGGAGCTTCGGCGGCTTTGTGCCGCCTCAGCCCCTTCATCCTCGTTGGTTGCGGCCTTGCCGCAAAAGAATAAAGGGTTGTACTCCATTTACCCGAAAACCATTGCCCAGATTGAAAAATTCTCAGAATTCCAATCGCCAGAAAGAACCATTCCCCAGAATTTTTTTCCCCAGACGAACCATTCCCCAGAAAAATTTACGCCAGAATGTACCATTTCCCAGAAATTTTTTCGCCAGAAGAACCATTTCCCAGAAAATTGAAAACATTTAACCTTACTAGAAATTATTTAAAAAAAAGGAATTGTTACAAAAAAATGGGGTTTCATAACTTTATTCTTTTGCGGCAATGCCGCAACCAACGAGGATGAAGGGGCTGAGGCGGCACAAAGCCGCCGAAGCTCCCAAATCCGAGGAGGCCGCCGACCCGCCGTCGGAAGCGGCGGCCCTAAGACATTGGTATAGGTCTGCCGGGGCTTCCTAGGTCTGCGTGAAAGCTAGGGGTGATCCCTCAGCCCCGTCCCCCACGCGACAGCGTGAAGGACAAAACGTCTTTCAAGTTCGAACGCGCAGCGTGAGGAGTCGGATACCAAAACGGTTTTTTTAAAGGACCATGAATCATTTAAAGTACCCAAACCATAAACAAAGCACAATATTGGTTCTGAAATAAATTTAGTTGGAAATTTTCAAAGTCGTAATTTCATTTAAAAAAATCATTTTGAAAAAAATTATTTCGAATCATATGAAATATACAAGAATTCATTAGAAAAAATAACAAATAAAAATACTAGGGGGAAAAATCTGGGATTTGTGCCATTCTGGTAAATGTTCCATTTTGGGGAAAAAAATTCTGGGAAATGGTCCATTCTGAGAAAAAAAAATTTCTGGTAAATGGTGCATTCTGGGGAATTTTTTTTCTGGGAAATGGTTTATTCTGGGGTTTGATTTCGGGTATTTGTCATTCTGGGAAAAATTCATTCTGGGCAATGGTTTTCGGGTAAATGGGATACAATCGAATAAAGTTATAAAACCCGATTTTTTTTGTAACAATTCCTTTTTTTTTGAATAATTTCTAGTAAGGATAAATGTTTTCAATTTTCTGGGAAATGGTCCTTCTGGCGAAAAAATTTCTGGTACATGGTTCATTCTGGTGAAAAAATTTCTGGGAAATGGTACATTCTGGTGAAAATTTTTCTGGGGAATGGTTCGTCTGGGGAAAAAAATTCTGGGGAATGGTTCTTTCTGGCGATTGGAATTCTGGGGATTTTTCATTCTGGGCAATGGTTTTCGGGTAAATGGAGTACAACCCTCTTTACGTATAATTTTTAAAAGTCGAAATATTACATCAAAATGTATCAAAACCTTGTATGATTTATTAAATTTTTTTGAGATTATAAATTCATAAAATTCTTTCTTGCCTTATGTTCTAAGCGTATAACCCTCAAAATGCATTGGTCAGATAAGCTGTCTAGTCAGCCATTTCATCAAACAGCCGTAGGGTCATTTAACCCGATAGGCCCATTTAGGAAACCTTTCCCCTACTGGAAATAGGATGGTAATCGGCGCTTTCGGGGTGGCGTTATTTTCACAGCTCATTTCCTTGTAATCCGAACCTCTTCAGGAATTCGTGAATGAGATGGACCAGCTTCATCAATGATTTCTGGCTATGTCTGCAGTTGATCTTGTTGTACATCTGCTTCGGAATCAGCGGGTTGACCAACATCTTTATCTTCACTTCTGGATTGCGGAATCTTGAATTCTTCTAGCAAAACTTGAAGGAGAATTTGTTGCTCGGTTGACGTCATGTCTGATGCTGCTCTACTACGCAATTGATTGACATGTGATCTTATCAATCCTTTGCGTTTGGGATCATCCAGAAGAACGGTATAGACCACTTGACCTTTTTGCTCGATGACGATACCTTGGGCCAAGTGTTGTTGATTTCGGATGTGAATCAAAGCAAACACTTTGTCATTCGACTGGAACAACAGTTGCTTGGAACCGTGCTTCTGGTTGTACTGCTTGTTTTGATTCTCGTTCAACAAAGTTGTTTGAGGTCTGGAATGCTTTATCAAATCGAATTTGGTGCGAATTTTCCGACCCAAGAGAGCTTCAGCTGGAGATATGTACTGTGGAAGTGATGCGTTCGAAGTGTACCTGTAGGTTTCGAGGAAAGTCAGCAACATTTCATCTGGATTTTTCTCCCCCATCTTGAGGAGAGCTCGTTTGAGTGTGTCGACGAAACGTTCTGCTTGACCATTGGACTGAGGATGAAAAGCTGGAGTTCTCACGTGCTCGATTCCATATTCTTGACACATCTTGGCGAAAAGTTCGGATGTGAACTGGGTACCGTTGTCAGTGACGAATTTCTTTTGAAGACCATCGACTAGCTGAGTAGCTTGAGGGTAGCATTTTGTAGAAATCTGACGACACGCCGCCTTGAACGGCACGTCCCAGAGACCAAATAGCTCGATCCATTCAGCACCGAACAAATTGAGACCGCTTGCGTTGGAGACAAAACATCTTCCTTCTTTGACCACTTCGCGTAGGGTGATTGTACAGGGGAACTCCTTAATAAGACCCATACTGTCACCTGAGGCGTGATAACGTGGATTGATGGTTGTTTACAGTCCGCCTGGTAAACAACCATACAACCTAGTTGCTTGTAGACCTCTTCAGAAATTATGTTGATATCTGCTGCACTGTCCAGTTGAAGCTTAACAGCTGTACCGATGATGTCCGCTTGAACAAATTTCCGTTTGGCTGCGATGTTCACCTGGTTGACGGAGTATATTTCTTGGGCTTGGGCTTTGGTTCGCTTTGGTTTATTGTTTCTCCTCCGGCGACAATTCGGTTTGAAATAGGCACAATATCCATCTTTATGCCCAATCTGTTAACAAGTTTTGCACTCATATGTTTGATATGGGCAAAACTTGGAATACGGCATTTAACCGCATCTCCAGCAAGGCGTGTTGGGCGTTTCAGATTGCAGTTGGCTCGAAGATTTCCGATAGTGGGTTTGCTTCACTGCGTATACGGACGGCTTGCTTCCGGTGCTTCCGGTCATCGCAGTGTCCCGTTTCAAATTCAGATGTCTCTGGCATTCCCCAGCCAACGAACGCAGCGTCATCGGCATTGTAGGGTTGGAGCTTCCGATTTTTGGAAGTAAAGACGTTCGGATGTCGGCATCTTTGCAGGAACTAAGGCCACACACGAAGAGCATTTGAACTGGTCGGCAACAATTTCGGACAGCTTGAATTCTTCACATCTTTCGTTGGCGATACCGGCATACGTGTAGAAGTCGTCAAATTGGTTTTTCTGGAGCTGGAAGCACTGGTATCGCAGATTGAAAAGTGATGTTTGACGGCCAAAGATGGAATTGAGTGTGTTGACCGTCTCAGCAAACGTCACATCTTTTCATTTCTTCGAAAGTATGTGAACTACTACTATTTCTTATGAGCTACAGTGTTAAGGTTCCGGAGAAGGAGCCTAACTTTAGCAGGATCGTCCAGGTTTCGTGCGTCTTCTTCAAAAAGGTCCTCATATTTGGCAAACCATGCTTCAAACGTAACTCCGGCTTCCGGATCGTAGTTGAATTCGTGGATTCCGCTTGACAGGGATTCGATCTGGTTCTGCCGGCGTGGATCTTCCGGATTCTGATGACCGTTTTGTTGACTGGATCCTTCGCCTGTGGTTTGAGCTGGAACGTTTCGTTGCCGGGTGAATTCTTCGAGCATTCGGGTTTGGTTCTCGAGTATCCGCAAAAAACAAACATCGAACTCTGGAGACATCTTAACTGTTTGAGTAGATTCTTGAATTCTTGTCGCCAAAAACTATTGTGTCTTGTAAATGAAAGACTGTTCTTCTCAATAGCTTAAATAAGAATCAATTTTATTTCGCATGACATTGTAATAAGTGAAAACCATGGATTGCCTAGATTTCCACAAACTCATCTTGGATTGCTTGATCTCTAACACTTTCACTTAACTAACCGACATGGATCAACAACCAAGGTCATACAATGGAAATCACACCTGGCTGGCGTAAACGGATTTTGGGAGGATAAAATGCTCGCACAACGATTGGACGAAACTTCGGACGCGAACTCCAAGGTATCAAACAGGCCGATTTGTTGCTATTCAGCTGGCGAATGACTTCCTTAACTTGAATTATCGTTGGGAGTGACTCCTCTACGTCGTTGGCTACGCCGGCGATGAAGCTTCTCCCACCGTCTTGGTCTCCTGCATGTGCGCCCTTCAAGTGTTCATCGAAGTGTTGCTTCCACCTCACGTTGCTTCACCTCACGATTGTCCGTCAGGATGCCTCCGTCCTTATCCTGGCCAATTTCGGCTTGCGGCACGAAGCCTCTGCGGGATGCGTTGAGTTTCTGTAAGAACTTTCGTGTTTCCTGGGAACGATTTAGCTGCTCCTCGAGCTCCTCGTCCGCCAGGCGACGCGGTTTTTCCTGGAAAATTCAAACTCGCTGCCTTTTCCACTGTCGGTAATTTTCCACGTTTCAACGAGTGCTTCTTTGCACTACTGCTTACTAATTTTCAACTGTATTTATAGAATTTTCAACAGCAAAACCTTGAAAAAAGGGCATGATAAAAAGCAATTTTTCCAACAGTAATGATATCGTTAGAACAACACTATTAAAACATGCGCTTTTCAATCAATTTTTTGTTGTTTAATTAAGCGAGAACAATTTCTTAATTATCATCAGCAGCAACCTCTAAAATCTGCATACTTGGTTGAAAATTCTAATAAATGAAAGCAGTCGAAAGATTACTTCAAATTCAACCAAGGTACCACTGTGATTGAATAACAAAGAATCTCTCGATTGCTTTGATTTAATTCGATCTTAGTTACCAGGGCCGGAAGAATTGTCAAAAAATCTGAGTAACAGCCTTTAAAATCTATGCGTATCTTAACAAATCCGCGCCATTGTCGTATTTTATAATATTTTACAAACAGTTGTAACAAAAATATTCATTTTGTATAAGGTAGATGACCAATTAATTCTTCTTATGAACCAGATCCTGGTGTTTTTTAGCAAAGTTACTGTTATGAACTGCACATACGTTACGAAAACCTAAAATGCTCATATTTAAAGTATCTTCATACTTTCAGCTTACAAATAATCCAAACATAATCGAGTATTTGAGGTGTCTGAAAGCTTAATTTTTTACAGATCAGATTTATATTACTTCCGATTTCAAAACATCAACGGAAAGTACGAACTGAAATACATCAAGGCTACCGACTCGGACAACAAAACCATCACTCCATCGAGTGGGATGCAGGCCCAAATCGAACACATGGAAAGTGGCTTAATGCTACCGCTAGACTTCGAGAAATATGTAATGCACGTAAACAATGAGGGCATCATCATTGGAAACAAAATAGTCTACTTCGATGGGACACAATTCCAAACCAAGGACGTGGACCGCGAAGAGTTGAAGTTAAACAAAATAGATTTGAAAATTGGTAAACTGGCCACTCTGAAGAAAGCTGCCCAGAAAGAAAATGTTAAGCTTTGTCGTCAAAGTTTTGACGAGTGTATCAATCTTGGAACGAATCGATTGCACAATGTCACCGTGAGATATCCCTACTACGTGGTATCTCAGATAAAGGAGGATCTCAAAGTCACTAATCTGAAAAGCTTCGAGCAGCTAGATTTCAAGAATGAAATCGCTCACGCTACAACCAGCGCTTTGGTACTGGTAACCACTGACGCTAAAGATAAAACAGTTAAAGTGCGACCGGTTGCTACGATTGAGAACAGTAGCTCGCAGAAGACAGTGATTTTGGTTAAAAATCAGAGGGTTGTGAGCGCATCGGAGCCATATGGAGTCGAGTACGGTTATGAAGATCCGGTTTTACAGGGTGATGAGGTGCGGTTTGAAAATACTTATGTCTATCCGGGGAAAAAATTTGGCTACTTCCAGTACAACATGAATTCAGTGAGGAATGCACCGAGCGTTAGAGTTTTTGGAGCAGACAGAGAGGAAGTTGACCCAGAATATGTTAAACATATGGACGAGTTGGCGAAAGAGCAGGATAAACAAAAGCAATCGGTACAGAGCGACCCAGAGAGAGTGTTGCTCGATGCAAGTGAGCACTTTGCTATGGTGAATACTTCACCTTACAGTAAGCGGTTCAACGTAGTGGACTTTGTAGGATTTGAAGATTACGAAGTTATGGGAGGTTGGACGATTGATGGAATAGCTGTTAAAGGAGCCAAGGAAATTGTACGAGATGGGTTCTCTGGAACGGGCAGAAACTATTTACGCTTGGATGCAAACAAGGACCTCAAAAAGATGTTTAAACAAGTAATGTATAACGACTACTTCATTACAAGTGCTTGGGTCAGAACAGCTGAACAAATTGAACTGAACAGTACTGTTGATTGGTTTCAAATAAAAGTCAACAACATTGTTTCAAACGGTGTTCTGAAACAGGTTGTAGACAATTGGTTGTATATTGAAGCAGTGACAAAATCTTTTGAAGTGCCTTCGACGTTCCAGGAGGAGAATTTAGTTGATGTTGAAGTTACAATAAGTCCGAAAGCGGAACTTCATGTGGATCATATAAGGATATCACCATTGAGCTTTAATTTCGAAGCCAAAGTATACGACATTCGTTCGGCTCAGGTAATAGAATATCTGCGGGTTAATGGCAAAGTATCGCATTATTTGTACGACAAATACAGTCGTCGAATTGCGGAAATTGGTGAAGATGGATTGGTGAAATATTTTGCTAGCTATTCTAAGCTACATAGTACAAAGTCTCCTTCAACCGAACTAAGTGAAGGTGTGCTCGGTGCTAGAATTCAAATCCGACCTGCGGAAGGTCTTGTAGAAACCTTCTCTCCGTACTCTATCGAGAAGCGATGGGACATTACTGGGGTTACGGAGGCTCAATCAACTCTAGGAGCTCTTAAGTTTAGTGGTAAACTGACCTTGCGAAAAAACCTTTCTGCACAACCTTTGGCGATAAGGATCGTTCGCGAAATAAATGATGGGGATCTAGAAGTTTTACTTTCTTCTGAGTCTATAAAGATACAGTCGAATACAATAGTTGTGGATGGTGTTTCTACTCCAATTGAACAAGCTTCAGAGTTGATAATACTATCAACTTTAAAGTTCAGAACTGTGTGGAACAATGGTCACATTATCTATGAAAAATTAATTGATAAACAAGAGTTCAAAGACCAAACTATAGTGCTATCGTTGATAGGAAGCGATACCATCGTTAGAGATTTGCTCGTTATGGATGAAGTGGAGCTTTTTGTTTCCTACCTGAATCGTGCATCAAATCCAGTTCAAGAGATTATGCTGCAAGACTCTGGAACAATTCAAATTCGACAGAATGTTTACGATCAGCTTGATCGACGCATAGCGACTACATTTTGGACTACGGTTCCTGTGGAAAAACTTGGAAATAGGAGAATTCTTCAATATCAACTAGATTTTATTAAGAACGACAACTTAAACATCGAAAGTAGTTTCTTGAATGTTAGTACCATGACAGGCCTCGTTGATGAAAATAATGAGATCTACAGAGGTTATCCCTATTCACAAGAAGAGTACTATAACAACCCATTGACGATTCGTAGGAGAGTTGGTCAACCAGGAGAACAATATTCATTGAAGAAGGGAACTTTCCATGAGTATTTCTTCAACAGCTCGGTGTCCTTCATCCAACTACACTATCCACGAAGTGAAGGCTTCACCAAAGAACAGGAAAACAAACCAAATGGATTGATGCAAGTGACTGTATTTAATCAGCGAAACAACAAAGTAGCCGAGTTTACGCGACCGAAAACTTTTCAGGATATTTTGACAACTTACATTTACAACGATAATGGGGATCAAGTTCAAATGCTTCCACCAAACTACTACACTGACAAATACAAAGATAACAGAATACAAATGGCTCCAGAGAAGAATGAGGTAATCTCTCCATGGGCAACTACTACAGTTTACGATAAAAAAACGAACTTGACAACAAGTCGAACGACGCCTGATGGTGGACGTGTAGATTATCTGTATAATGAGCACAATCAGTTAAGATATCAACTTCACTACGACGAAAATGCCAAAGTAGATAAAATTGCTTACTTCAACTATAATATTTTTGGACGAATCTGCGAAACGGGTATTTTGGAGGCTGGAAGCATCAACTTAGATTCAATAAAAATGAGTTTAACCACCAATGAAGCTCTAGGAGATAACAAGAACGTGATATATTTCGATTATGGAGAAACGGGTGAAAATCCGGCTCTTAGAGGAAGAATGCATCGCATTGTTAAAATTAATAATCATATAAAATTTACTGAAGAACAGATTTTCGATGTAGAAGGAAATCTGCTTCGCAAAAGTTACATCAACTCGGACACCAAGCAGCAGCTGTCGTTGGAATATATTCGAGGGAATGATAAAATTAAAGAAATCTATTATCCTCATTTGATTGACGACGAACAGTTGGTTCTGAAGTACGAATACAATCTCAAGGGGGAGGTCACAAAGATATCCCGAATCAATTCGACAAACAATACTATAAGCTATCTACCGATCGCTGATATTGATCATAATGCTGAAGGAAGTGTAACTCGTATCAATCACTTGTATGGCGACCATAAATTCTATCAGACTTACCTTTATGCTCCTCCTG
The DNA here is from genome assembly GCF_029784155.1 of Uranotaenia lowii. Taxonomy (NCBI): domain Eukaryota; kingdom Metazoa; phylum Arthropoda; class Insecta; order Diptera; family Culicidae; genus Uranotaenia; species Uranotaenia lowii. The sequence goes on along the minus strand of NC_073693.1, from coordinate 286,968,135 downwards.
GGTATATGGTGAAGATAGAAAACGAATTCCTAACGGAGACTATCTATTATGACGATAAAGGCTACGGATTTAAGTTTACCGGTGATGGAAATATCCTTCGGACGGAGTTCAAGGCGATTTGGCACGAGAAATGTAACAAAAATTTGATTCCTTTGAACGCTTGGGCTTTTGTAAACGATGCGATTGACCTTAACGTTGCGGAACTTTGCTTTAACGCACTTCTTCAGCGGGGTTACATTGATCAGGAGGGTCGTCCAGCTAAGACCTTATATCCCGATCTAGAGCTGGAAATGCCAATCAAATGTCTGATTAACTGGAAGCATCTTTCGGGCAGGATGCTAGGAAAAGGGTTTCCAGAAAAATATGGCCACTCTTATGCTTATGGAGGTCATGGAGAGCTGGAGGCGGCCAAGGCTTTTATCGGAGATGAAGGAGAACAACTGCTAGAGCCCATCAAGATTGAATCCTTCCTTAAAGATAACGATAAACAGCAGAAACTCAAAGATATTAATCTGGCCAGAGATATTGAGGATTTATTCACGACAGATAATCTTAGCATTGGTACGCTACAAACCCTTATGTATCGAGTTGTTTTTCACCTTAAACTTGGTGCTACTCATAGTTCAAATCTGTGTAGAATGTGGTTCCAAACAAAAGTTGAACAACAGTATTGCATATCTAATTTTGAAAAACTTATCATACAAACAAAAGACAATTTCAAGTACAAAGATCTATTGTCTGATAATCCTGCATTGGAAACATCCATTTTAAAATATCTAAACGGTACACTACTAGTTGTGATCGGAAAATCTCCAGGCGACGTAGAATCCCTCTCAATCGACGCCAACGGTAATCATCAGCTTTTCTATACCGGCTTCAAGCGCTTCCAGTTGACTTATAAACCGTTCAAAAATCAAATTGATCAAATAATGGAAGGATTCCACAAAACACCAAAAATAATAACTCACGATAGCGAGGGTAACATAGTTAAAGCTCTACACAAAAATATTGAAAGTCTCGAATACGACCCGCTGACTCAACGTGTTTCTCGAATCATCATGACCGACGGACGTGTTGTGGAACTCGGCTACGACTACCAGGGGGAGAGGATTTTGAAAAGAGTTCGAAACGATAAAGGTCAAACGGTTTCTGAGCTTTACTACATTCGGGACAACAAAGGTCAACCAATGGCCGAGTTCAGAAAAGACTACCCGAAACCGGATGATCCTAAGATGGTCGTACAAACAACAACGGCCTACATTCATGGACCGTTAGGGTTGGTTGGATTCTTTCGGAACAACAAATACTACAACGTTTTGCTGGATCATGAAGGTTCAACACGCTTGATAATTCATAGGGGAAAAGTTGTAGCGGCTTACGATTACCTTCCCTATGGTCAGTTGATACGCAAATTCGGTACTGACCCGGATGCTCACATAGCCTACCGATACACTGGTCAGGAATACGATGAAGAGACAGACCTCTACAACTACCACGCTCGTATGTACGATCCAGATATTGGACGCTTTTTCCAGATCGATCCAGCCGAACAGTATCCAAGCGCTTACAAATACGCTGGCAATTCTCCAGTGTCACAGGTGGATCCTGACGGTCAATTTGCGTTTCTCATAGTACTTGCAATTGCAGCTTTGGTCGGGGCTTATTTAGGGGCAGCAACGGCAAATAATAGTTGGAATCCCGCTAATTGGGATTGGAGCGATAAGAAAACCTGGTTGGGATTGTTTGTTGGAGCTATCGTTGGAGCATTTGCAGTGTATGGAGGGGTCGGAGCTTTCGGATATTTTGCAGCACTGACTGGATCAATGGCCGCTGGAGTACTATCAGTGGGAGCTATAGCCGTGGTCGGAGCTTACCTGGGGGCTGCAGCAGCATCTTATGACTGGAATCCTGCCAACTGGGACTGGACCTCACCTGCCGTTTGGAATGGACTATTTTCCGGAGCAGCATCGGCCATAAGCTTACCAACAGGAGCAGTTGGCGTCTACCGAACATTTTATTCGCTAGTATCGGTCGTCACAAAAATCATCTACGCTGTTTCCATCACTGCTGGGTTCGTACTTCTACTGTACGTGGGAGGTGCTTTAGCTAATGATTTTAATTTCAACATGGCAGAGTGGGATTGGAAGAACCCCAAAACCTGGTTCGGTATGTTGGAAACTGCTTCAGCCATTACAATAGCAGGTGGTGGTGCGATCAAACATGGAGCTGCCAAAGTACATCACGTAGTGACTCCTGCCAAAACGAAGCTTTCCTGGTATCGTTTTTATACCGTTCCCAGAGAATCCTACACTATTAAATACGTTGGTAAACATCAAAGACCGTACTATACGTCGTACAAAAATGGTCAACGGGTGTTCGCTCAGTATCTGAGTGGAATGCCCGATCTTCCAACGGTTGGAACAATATCCCGTGCTTTTGTGAAAGACGATCGCATGTTTGCGCAAGCCGTTGCGCTTGGGTTTCTTATTTATGGAAAATATCAGAAATATGAAAATGTTTTCGAAACTAAATATGCTCTCCAAAATGAAAGTATCGATACATCTCTCGAGAGAAACAAAAGATCATATGATTATGCAACCAGTTCCTCTAATACTGTACAAAATTGCATTTCATATCTGTACAACTTGTTTTATGCTACAGTAACGCCCGTCGTCAATATGAGTAGTCCTACCACCTTAAATGAAACTTTGATTAACATCCACAAACCAATTTATAACTCACCATCAAAGAACATGACAGCTTACTGTTACGGTGACCCAAATCAGCCAAATCGGGTATACTGTAGCCAGCCAACGGCAACAATCAATGTTTTCGCTCATCAGGCGGAATTCGATCCCAATTTCTTCGGAAAGGCAACCTTCTCCCATTGCGTTCCAGTCACGTGGTACGACCGCCCTGCTGTAACCTGTTCCAGCGAGCAGTCCACGTTCTTATACGTAACTCACGTGGAGCAACTACGAGTATTCGACATGATCGACGGTTGGTTACTCTTAGCTCGGGTGCTTCCGGCTGCCGTTAGGAATATAAAATCAGGAATAACCTACCTACGAAACATTTTCGAACAAACCGACGTTATGCCGGTGAAGAACCATAAAGTCTCCAAACAAAGGCTTATTAAAAAGCTATCGGACTTCCGAAAGGTGTTGAAAAACGAACATTCGGGCCGAAATCATTGGATCCAGCCTTTGTTGAACGATCTTGAGGAGGACATTATGGAGTTTTGCAATGGAAAAGATTCTTCAGAAAAAGTATTCCAGTTGCTGCAGGAGCGGTTGGAGGCAATTGCTGATGACTTCTGGGAAGATTTGGGAATATCAGTTCTAAGCACCACCCTTCCAGACCCGGTTCTGTCAAATGAATTCCAAAACAGTAATTCTATTTCGGAATGTTCTAGAAACAATATCTTTACTCATTTCAATAACAAACCAACTTTGGGATGGAATGCTGCATTGAAGCTGCTTCAATTTATAGGAAAGTAAAGATATATCTAAGTAAGTTGAAAAATATTGTATGTCTAAAAAGATACCATCTTTCAAAGCAAGTTTTTTTTTTATATTTTAAATAATTGATTGGTTTAGGGGTATAGGGTATTTAAACGGGTTAGCGTAATAAGTCAAAAAAAAAGAATTTATTAAAAATATTTTTTTCATAATTAGTATTTATCAATTACTATCCGAATTCTATATGATGACTTTTCCTCACAAAAATGTCCGAACTCATATTGTATCACGGAAAAATGCTGTTGATTGTTTTTTTTTAACTTTTATTGTTTATTGATTTGTCTTTGGTGAATGGACCTTACAGACTTTGTATCTTAAGATTAAGGAACACTACTTATAGCTATTTTAAAATTACGTTTACACATGTTAAAATCAAACAGATGGTATACAGAATTGAAACGTTCACAACATTTATCCAACGGGTGATTTCGGCCATATGCAGTACGGTGATAGGGGATCCAGAGAAACTGGCGTTGTCGAAGTGTTCGGGTCGAGACGTACATGTTGACACGTTGGAGAATATATGATGAATCAATTCGGCAGGTTAGGGTATCGAAAATTAAAGTTTGCTGCAACTCGGCTCGACGCTTTTCGAGTGTCGCTAAATTCATCAGGCTGCATCTTTGTTCGTACGGTGGTAGTCGATGTGGATCATTCCAAGGAAGCTGTCGTAAAGCGTATCTAACGAAACTTCGCTGAACTCGTTCGAGGCGGTAGGATTGGGTGTTCTGAGAAGGAGCCCAAACCTGCACAGCGTACTCCATGATGCTACGCACTGAAGAGCAGTAGATGGCTTTAAGGGCATAGATATCGTCGAAATCAGAAGTGTTTCGGCGCAAAAATCCAAGAGCTGCGAAACCTTTTGCAGCAGTAAGCGCAATGTGCTCAGAAAATGTGAGTCGGCTATCCACTTTAACACCTAAATCAACAGTAGACTTCACGTTCTCCAAGCTCACTCCAGAAAGTTGATAGTTGTAATGAACAATATTACGTGAACGTGAGAAATTAACCACTTTACATTTTTTTGTGTTCGCCGCCATTCCATTTGAGTGGCACCAGTCCTCTAGTTTGGCGATGTCAGTTTGTAGGGCGATGCAATCAAATTCGCTAATCACTTTCCTATAGAGTTTCAGATCGTCGGCATACATAAGCGTGTCAGATTGAAGCGTTGCACACAAGTCATTTACAAAAATAATAAATAATAAAGGTCCAAGGTGACTACCTTGCGGTACTCCAGACGGCATGTCAAATTTTCTCGAGCGTGATTTTTTTATTTTTGTGTACGCCTGACGGTTAGCAAGGTACGACGCAGTCCATTCAAGCGACCAGGATGGAAAGCCAAGTCTATCCATCTTTGCAATCAATATTTTGTGCGGGACCCGGTCAAAAGCCTTCGCAAAGTCGATGTAAACCGAATCTACTTGACATCCTTTTTCCAAATTGTTGTTCAGCGAGCTCACGTAGCACATTAAGTTGGTGACAGTTGACCTTTTTTTAACGAAACCATGTTGCGAGTCAGCGATGAAGGGTTTGATGGCAGCATACATACGTTCATGCATCAAAACTTCGAAGATTTTGGAAATTGCACAGAGTATCGAAATCGGTCTGTAGTTTTCTACACAATGTGCGTTTCCTGATTTGTAAATCGGAGTGATAGCCGCAATACGCCAGGCGTCAGGAAATGTCCTTTCTCTGAGTGAGCGATTAAAACAGGTGACAAATCGGTGCAGCTAGAGATGCAGCGCAATTTTTTAGTACTGATGGAGGTATATCGTCTGGTCCAGTACCTTTAGATGGGTCGACTGTCGATAGTCTTTCGAAAACTTCCTGTTCAGTGAGGGATGGCATACGTAAGTTGACGTCGTGAGATTGTATAGAGGCTAGATAGTTGCTATCTGTTTCATAGTGGGAGGAACTAAAAACGCTTTGAAAAAAGTCAGCAAACATATTCGTAGATACCGTCAAGTTACTTGCAGCTACGCCATTAAAACTGATGTCCACAGGAATAGTTGCATGTCTTCTCTTACTTTTAAAGTGTTTCCAAAACGACGAAGGATCGCGTTTCAGGTTCTGTTGAAGGCGGCTGATGTGTTGACGATAAAGATTGTCGTTCAGTTCTTTAAAATCTCGTTCGAAAGACCTCAAACGGCGTCTTTGATCTTCGGTACGATTCTTAGTATAACACTTGCGGGCCTTACGAAGCTGGTTCCGTAATCGTCTGAGATCAGAGTTCCACCATGCGTGTTTAAAAGACTGGGGTCTCGGAGAGCTCTTCAAAGGAACGTATTGTTTCAAAACGGAGTGGAGTTTTCTGTAGAATGCATCGACTGCAACATTGACGTTGTCGTTAGCACCGATGAATTCCCAGTTTGTGGAGTCAAACGCAGCAGCAATCAGGTCGAAGTTACATTTACTGTAGTCTAAGACGAAGTCAAATCTTCCTGTGCAATCGGTCGGCGAAGAATTGGAGTGAACTTCCACACATAATACGTACGGCTTGTGATGACGGTCGGTAGGAATAATCGAGACCGGAGATTCGAACATGATCACATTACCAGGATCATTGCAGAAAGCAAGGTCCAACAGGCGCATATTGTTGTTTGGTATGGAGCATATTTGGCAACAAAAATTATCCATTAGTGAGCTGTTGAATATGCCAAAATTCACTTTTTTCAAACTTTAATACCATATCCACGCCTTATTCCAAACTAAAATCTTGAAGTTTTCTACAACTTCAGGTTGTGGTTTTAACGGTTTGGACGGTTCTGTAGGGATGAGTTGAAGGATATGCAGAAAATAAATAACGTTTTATATTTTGGCAACACTAGACAAAACAAACAAGAAAAGTGAGCCATTAATCTATTCTTGGGAATTGAGATTTATAAGAGTAGTAAAATGGACGAATTGGCTTTAGCACAGATTTATAAGGCTCCTGCTACGATTGTTTGTTTATGATTTTCCACCGGTGAAGGACGGAATGGCTGAGGGAGCGCAGAAAAAATTGTTTCTGATTCGGCCACCGGTAAAAGACGGATTGGCTTAGGGAGCGCAGATTTTTTAGACTGCTGCTACGATTGTTTGTTTATGTTCCGGCTCTGGTAAACAAAGACAGAGCGGCTGAAAGAGCACAGATTGGAATGGCTGTTGTTAAGAATGTTTTCCGATTGTTTCGGCTCTGAAAGCACAGATTGGAATGGCTGTTGCTAAGAATGTTTTCGGATTGTTCCGGCTCTGATAAACGGAGACAGAGCCGTTGGAAAAGTGCAGATTAGAATGGTTGTTGCTAAGAATGTTTTCGGATTTTCCGGCTCTGGTGAACAAAGACAGAGTGGCTGAATAAACACAGATCTGAATGGCTGATGCTAAGAAAGTTTTCGGATTGTTCCGACTCTGGTAAGCAAAGACAGAGTGGCTGGAAAAGCACAGATTGGAATGACTTTTGCTAAGAATTTTTCGGATTTTCCGGCTCTGGTAAACGAAGACAGAGGCGCTGGAAAAGCGCAGATTAATATGTGTGGAATGCGGATTAACCGTTCAGTTAGAATCTATGTTAAAAACAAGCATTTGCCGAAAGCACCTTTTGATAGCCACTCGGAAGTCGATAAATCGTGAATGTCTCTTTCCATTGATGATGACAGGACATAGCTCTTCAATCATCTCTATAAGAAGAATTCAATGATGATCTACCATTATGTATGTGAAGCATTACATGCATCCCACTCACGCCCATGGAAGACCCATACACCAATTCACGCCTTACGGCATCTTGTGTCCTCGTCGTTGTATTCATACGCGCATTCGTCCGCGCCCCATGCTTCCTCAGTCAACTTCCAGCAACTGAACGTGCATCTTGGTGTCGCGCCCGTCAGCGGATAGAACGCAAAAGGAAACGTGAATCCTAACCGTGAAAGTAAGCTATGTGCGCCCTAGAGCATATCCTAGATAAGTGACAAATGCAGTTGTAGGATATTCCTTGAGGCAACCAGGACGCACAATATGGTTGTTGCCATGAATGTTTTAAGATTTTTTCAGCTTTGTAAGCGTCAGTTAACACTTCCATCGAGGTGGTAGAGATTGATCGCGGTTTAACGTAGCTTTTTCAAAAAAAAAAAAAGTAGAATATCGCAGTGAGTGACTATTGTGTGTGAAGTTTTTCTCCAAAAATTCGCCTTCGAAGCAACGACTGCGCAACAACGGTAACAGCATGCAGTCAGTCATCTCACAACCAGAGGCCAACGTGGATAGTTGATGTTTCCGGGTAATCACACGATCGGCAGCGACGCCCGACGTTACGACGAACGAGAAGCCATCGCGAAGCGAGAGCAACGGTCAAGCGCAGCTTCCTGGTGCTGGCTCACTTAGCTAAAAACCACCACAATGTATCTATACACATAAATCAAGATAGCAAAACTACATACGTGCAAGTAACAGCCAGACACCAGGTAAGCCAGCCACCGATTATCCGCCATCTTGCTCTCGCCAAAAAGGACGCGCGCTAATGCCAGTGTTTCCTTAATACAGGACTTCTTTGTTTTGGGACAAAAGATACAGTGGGCGGAACCCCTTCTTCCACCAATAGCAACGGGAATAACCGCCACAACCACGGTTAACCCACGATCGGATGTATTTGAGGAAAAGGGGCCGCCATCGTCATCGGACCAGTTAGTCAACTCGCTGACAGGTCTACAACGTCAGCCTTGCCGACACCCGTACCAGGATCAGCAGCACTCACAAGGGCTTGGCCCTCCAGGTATTGTGCCATTATTGTGACTACTGTACTGTGCAAACTAAATAGTTCAATATACCATTGTTAAGTGCAATTTTGGGGTTTTCTGAGCGCATTCTGGAAGCTCCCTGCGATTTCGTTTGATAAACGTGCCGCCCTGAGGTCTAGAAAGGGACTCCCTTACACGCCGGTGGGAGTGTTAGGTTTCATACATACAGTTTCGGTTAACAAAGACAAAGCGGCAGGAAAAGAAGTGATTTGAAAGTTTTCTGCTAAAACTGGGTTGTATAATTAAGATGCAGAATATTTAGGAAAATAAACAACAGTGAAGAGTACTCGAAGTGTTCAGAATGTAATGTAAAACTAAGATGAAGTTTATTTGAAAAATTTAAATTTAGTTTTAGAGAAAAACCAAAATCGATACATTCAATTTTTTTCTTGAGAAAACAGGCGAGAAGGAAGGCGTTCTTTCAAATATACCTACATTAACACACGCAATTCGTTCACTCTATAACAGTTCATACGAAGCCATGGAGTCCGGGTATGGTGTACACCAGGCATGTCAAACTCGTTTAAGTGTGCGGGCCGCATTAAAAATCTTTCATTTCCAAAAATAGTAATATTTCCTCTCGTAGCAATAAAAAATCTTTTTAATATTTTGTGGCAGGAAAGCCAGCGTACTTCTGTGTAGTAGGGAATTTTGTGATAATTTAAGACGGGGCTACCCCCCCGTTTGACATGCCTGGTGTACACGCTGCATTGAGATTTTTCGAACTAATAAATCTAAAGAATGCATGCGAGCACATATGTACCTAGGCAAAAACTACGGTGAATCCATGCACCCGTGGTGGATAACCAACATACATACATACTGTGTGAATGGATAAAACCGACACTTCGCCATTCGACACGAGCGTGCACGCGAGTTGGCAGTCAGTCGGTAAGTGTGAGCGGACGAACGAGTTAAGGGAGACAGCGCGTGGTTCCCTCGGCTGGATGCGGTCAAGCGATCCAATGACGTCGCTACCCAAGGCCGGACAAGTCTGCATACATACATACTGAACATACTGAAGAAAAAATAAAATAAATTTCTATGGCAACGTTTTATATTTTGGCTACACTAGACAAAACAAAAATAACAAAGTCAGTCATTGATCTATAGGTATTCTTGTGAGCGACAGACGTGTCGTGGATTGAGTTTCGTAAAAATCGTAAAATCACGACTAGTTCGAATGGTTCGGACGGCTCGAACGAGTTTTATTCGAACTTATTGAACACCCTGTATATAAGTATGTCGATTACATCGATGTGCATCGATTACTCTCAAAACCCCCGTATAAAACCAATGTAACGGGATTCAGTCGTATTCTAAACTAAAACATTTTCAAGCAATGTTCGTAAAAATTTTCTACACAAACAAATTTTTACGTTTCCAATCACCTATACTAAAAAGTGCACAGAAATTTTTTTTGACTATTACGTGTCACTGAAAACTGCAACCTTTAAAATAAATAACCTGTAATTAACAAAACCTGTAATTTTAAATTGATTTCCTTGAAAGTTAACGAAGATTCATTTATTATTACAGCAAATGTCCTGTAAAACTGCTGTACACTGAAAATTTAATGTCACGTAATTTATTTTTCGACCTGTAAAATTACGGTTAATGTCCTGCTCCTTTTTGTTACAGGACATTTGCGTAATTTTATAGGAAATAATTTTTGCTGTGTGTTAACTTCGAGTCAGATTTGCCATTTTCAGTTTGGCACTGATTTGATGCCACTTATTCGGCATTCGGATAATAATTAGAACATTGATTCGAAAAAAAAACATTGAATATTATGTGTAGTAGATAATTGTACGTTTTCCTTTTATTTTTTATTATCGATTAAATACAATTCAAATATTATTTGAATACCTATTCCGTAGCACCCTACATTACAAAATAAGACTCATTCAAAACTAACAAGCTTACCAAAAAATTGCGAATAGTTTGATGAATACATCCATCCCAAAGAAGGATTGTTAGTCGAACATGGCATCTGATTATTACAAGACGATTCTAATGTTAATTTGAAATTTTTGAAAAAGTTTAAAGGATCGCTGTTAGCAACATTGCGCGATGCTAAGTCTTCCATTAAATCTTCAACTAATGCATCCAATCTCTCTTGAAGCAAACGGAACTGTTTCTCCGAAGGGTTTCGACTGTTGCTGAACTCGAAAATGTCTTCCTCGAGATCCTCGATCAAAGGGTGGATCCAATGGGTTTTGCTCAAACGTCCTTCTTTTACCAACTTCTTCATGTCTTCAAATTTACGATAAATTTTTTGAGTGGACTCCACCTTGTTTTTTACAGGATTAACATCTCTAGGAACGAAAATGTTTCTCAAACGGCCAACTCCAGCTTTTATGTTTCTAATGGTTGCTGGAAGGACCCGGGCTAACAATAGCCACCCATCGACCAGATCGAAAACTCTTAGTTGCGTTTCATGAGGCGTGTAAAAGAAGGTGAACTTTTGCCCGGAACATGTTACGGCTGGCCGATCGTACCACGTGACAGGAATACAGCGGGAAAAACTGGCGACCTCTTCAAATGAATGTTGGTTAAATGTCGGTTGATGAGTGAAAACGCTGACCGTGGCGGACTTCTGGTTACAGATGAGGCGGTTCGGTTCGTTAGGGGATGCGTAACAGTATGATCTTATATACGGAATTGTGGGGGTTTCTTGGAACTTTTCTAAAGGAAAGGAAGTTTCTTTAAAAGTGTAATTTACTGTCTCGACAGAAATCGCATTTTTCCAAAATGCTGGAAGGTAGTCTAATAGAATCCGGAGGAAACATGAAGCCGTATTAGAAGAGCTGCTAACTCGATCTATTGATCTCTTTTTTCTTGTGACTTTTTCGGTAATTTCCGTTCCAGCATCCAAACCACGCCCTAGTTTTTTAGTTTGTCTGGCTGCACTAGTTGTTGACTTAGCAATGGCAACTAAATTCATTTGGCTTGCGTAGTTGTAGGTATTTTTAAACATCTTGGATACGCTTAGCGTGTTTTTGGCTTTTTTCATGACGTAGCTTCCTTTGGTAACAATGGATAAGCGATAATAAGTGATCTTCGATTGACCTGGTCCAACAACGTGTTTAATTGAGGAAGCTGTGTTTTTGAAAGCTATTCCTCCACCCATAGTAATGGTCGAAGCTGTTTCCAACATACCAAACCACGTATTGGGATTTTTCCAATCCCACTCTGCCAGGTTGAAGTTGCCATCATTAGCAAAGGCCCCTCCCACGTAGAGTAAAAGTACAAATCCCACATATAGGGACATCGCGTACACAGTTTTAGTGATGGCCGACGCAAGTGAAAAGAAGGTTTTGGATATTCCTGCCGCCCCCGTCGGGAAACTAACTGCAATTGATACACCAGTAAATAATCCATTCCAAACAGCTGGCGATGTCCAGTCCCAGTTTGCTGGATTCCAGTCAAAAGAAGCGGCTGCAGCTCCCAAATAAGCGCCGACTGCACCAATGACTCCCATACATATCGCCCCACCAACCATTGACCCAGTCAGTGCTGCAAAGTATCCGAAAGCTCCGACTCCTCCAAAAGCGGCGAATCCACCTACTACACCTCCAACGAACAATCCAATCCAGGTCTTCTTGTCGGCCCAATCCCATTTGGCCGGATTCCAACTATTGTTAGCTGTAGCTGCTCCTAGATAAGCGCCCACTATAGCGCATACCAGAAAAAAAATCAAGAAAGCAAACTGACCGTCCGGATCCACCTGTGATACCGGAGAATTGCCAGCGTATTTATAAGCGCTCGGATACTGCTCGGCCGGATCAATCTGGTAAAAGCGTCCAATATCTGGATCGTAAATACGAGCGTGGTAGTTGTAGAGGTCCGTTTCTTCGTCGTACTCCTGACCGGTGTATCGATAAGCTATGTGAGCATTCGTATCAGTGCCAAATTTGCGGATTAACTGACCATATGGAAGGTAATCGTAGGCCGCCACAACCTTTCCTTTATGAACTACCAAGCGCGTTGAACCCTCATGATCCAGCAAAAGGTTGTAGTATTTGTTGTTCCGAAAGAATCCAACCAATCCCAATGGTCCGTGGATGTAGGCCGTTGTCGTGTGAATGACGATTCTGGGATCATCCGGTTTCGGGTAGTCTTTTCTGAACTCAGCCATCGGAAGGCCTTGGTTGTCTCGAATATAGTGAAGCTCGATAACGAGCTGATTCTTCTCGTTGCGAACTCGTTTCGAAATTCTCTCCCCTTGGTGATCGTATCCAAGCTCTATAGTTCGGTTGTCTGTCATGACTATTCGGGAAACGCGTTGAGTCAGAGGATCGTAGTCTAGTCGTTCGATGTGTTTATGAAGCGCTTTGATGACATTTCCCTCACTGTCGTGAATCATTTGCCTAGGTAATTTTCTCGATCCCTCAAATAACTGATCAATTTGATTGCTGTAAGCCTTATACGTCAACTGGAATCGTTTGAAGCCAGTATAGAAAAGTTTGTGGTTACCGTTTGCGTCAATCGATAAGGATTCAACGTCACCCGGAGATTTTCCTAGATCCATTAGCAAGGTATTACTCAGGTACCGGAAAAATGACGCTTTGAGACCCGTAGGCTCTTTGAGAAGATTTTCAATATGATCGTTAAGCTTTGTCTTTTTGAGATAGCTGTTAAAATCAGAAGTGCAACTTTTTCTGTCGGATTCTTTTTGATACCATATTCCGCAGAGAGAAGAGTTACCTTCAACACCGAGTCCATTGTGAAACGCGACGCGTTCGATAAGTTGTTCTATAGAGTTAAGATTAAATGTTTCACCTGAAAAAAGCTTTTTAATGCCAAGGGCTCTGTATTCAAAGTAATTTTCCCAGAATGACGCTCAAAGCTGACGAGGATAAAAGGTTGAATTATCGTGTCCTGCAAAAACCTCCTGGACGAAGGATTTCTCTCCAAATGGTTTTAATATTCGATCTGCCTCATCTCCAATGAACGCTTTTGCTGCCAGCAACTCACCATGACCTCCGTAAGCATATGAGTGACCATATCGTAGAGGAAACCCTTTCTCAAGCATCCTCTCTGAAAAGTGCATCCAACTCGTTAGACATTTGAATGGCATTTTTAGCTCCAAATCGGAATAGAAGGTCTTGGCAGGATGACCCTCCTGGTCAATGTAGCCCCGCTGGATTAAAGCGTCAAAACAAAGCTCTGCTTGATTCAGGTCGATCATGTCGTTCACAAAAGCCCAAGCATTTAGTGGTATCAAATTCCTATTACATTTCTCATGCCAAGTGGCCTGAAATTCTGTCCGAAGGATATTTCCATCACCGGTGAAGTCGAATCCATAGCCTTTATCATTGTAAAAAATCGTCTCAGTTAGGAAATCGTTTTTTATCTGCACCAAAACACCAGGTGCGGCATATCGATAGGTTTGATTGAATATACGGTCGCCATACAGGTGACTTATTTGGGTAACACTTCCTTCAGCATTGTGATCAACCCCGAAAATCGGTAAATAACTAATGCTATCGTTCGCCCATGTGATCCGGAAAATTTTTACGACCTCCCCCTTCAGATTGTAATCATAGGTTAACGCCAACTGAACCCCGTCCACCGAATGAGGGTAGTAGATTTCTTTGATTTTGTCGTTCTCTCGAACATATTCTAAACTAACGCGCTGATTGGTTCCCAAATTTATAAAGGTTTTTCTAAGCAGTTTTGAATCTTCATCGAAGATTCTCTCTTCAGTAAATCTTACCCCATCATTTATTTTAACAATACGTTCGGTACGACCTCTTAAAGCTGGCCCGTCTTCACTTTCGCCATAATCGAAAAATATAACGTTTTTACCACTTTGAATAATATCTTCGTCGGCATGAAGACTACTGTTCAGCATATTTAGCGTGTAATGCTCACCACTCAGGACTCCAGTTTCACAAACACGTCCGAAAACATTATATTTGAAGTAAATAATTTTGTCAACTCCTACGCCTTCGGCATAATGCAATTGATATCTTAATAGATTGAACTCATCATAGAGAAAATCGACACGTCCTCCATCAGGAGTGTATCGACTAGTCGTGATATTCTTTTCCAGATCGTAATCCGTAGTCGTGGCCCACTTCGACTCTACTTTCTTCATCTGCGGAACAATTAGCCGATTTTTCTCGACAAATTCACCAACATAATAGTTCGGTGGCAGCATTTGAACTTGCTCACCATTTTCATCGTACACGTAAGTAGTCAAAATGTCCTGGAACGTTTGCGGGCGCGTAAATTCGGCCACCTTTTTGTTGCGCTGATTGTAAACTGTCACTTGCATCAGTCCATTCGGTTTATTTTCCTGTTCCTTGCTGAAGCCTTCCCTTTGAGGATAGTGTAGTTGGATGAAGGACACCGAGCTGTTGAAGAAATACTCATGGAAAGTTCCCTCTTTCAACGAATAGTCCACTCCAGGTTGTCCAACCCTCTTTCGAATCGTCAATGGATTGTCGTAGTATTCTTCTTGCATGTACGGATAACCTCCAAAGATCTCATTATTCTCATTGACGAGACCTTTCATGATACCAACTTTCAAGAAACTGTCATCGGCCTTCAAGTCGTCGTTTTCAACAAACTTCTGTTGATATTGAAGTATTCTTCCATCTCCAAGTTGTTCAATCGACACTGTAGTCCACTGAGTGGTCGCCACACGTCGATCAAGCTCATCATATATCAGCTGTCGAATATCAATCGTTCCGGAGTCCTGGAGCATAATTTCCTGTACTGGGTTCGATGCACGATTCAGGTACGATACCAACAGTTCCGCATCTTCCATTATCAGGAGATCACTTATAGTTGAATGACTTCCGCTAGAAGAAATCCAGATCGGATGCTCCCCCAAATCCACTTCATTGTTTCGAGATTCATATACAATTGTGCCTTCTATCCATAACGAATCAAACTTAGAGGTTGTCAATAGTATAACTTCAGAATCACGTTGAATCAATGAACTAAAATCTTTAAAAATTATTTGACTGTTGACTATTTTGATACTTCGATTACAAATGTTAATTTCTAATGCGCCAACTTCTATATTATTCACAAATCGTAATGCCAAGGATTTTGAAGAAAAAGTTTCTTTTGTCGCTAGGATGCCGTTGAAATTAAAAGCTGCCGGGGATGATTGGGCCGAAATAATTCCACCTACGTTCCACCGCTGTTCGATTGTGTATGGGGAGAAATACTCCACGAAACCTTTTGCCGGCCGGATCTGGAGCCTGGCGCTGAACGCGAACTGTGCCGCAGTATTTTGAGGTGAGCAGGATGAGCTGGAATATGGCTAAATTCATTAATGTTGGGAATAAAAATATAAAATTTACTAGGACACAAACAGAACTGGCGCTTTGAATTTGAGTATTTTTGTCCGATTTTGTTTTTCACCAATAAGGACTGTATCGAAAACTCTTTAGGAACACCTTTCAGTGAATAAAAATAAATTAAGTTTATTATTTTAATTTTTCCTGTTCGATTTATAGTAGATCAGTATGATTAGAAACAATACCATGGATAACATAAGTCAAAAATTATGTTCTTAAGAATGATCGCACTTTTGATTAAATGACTTCCATCAGCACGGTAGCTTTTGTGCATTTCCTGGATGCTGCAATGGTTCAGAGCAGTTTACCTGTGGTCCGGGTTCCAAATTCCAGCCTTCGATACCCGCAAACTTTGCTGCTTGCCCTGAGCCACCGTTGAAAACTCATCACGAACAACAGTATGCGTTGTTACCAAGCAGATGACCAACCGTACATTCGTTTCTGGGTTCGTCAAACCACCAGCTGCCTCGGAATGTTGCTTCACTGCTTCCCCTGGTTGCTGAACGGGCCATTATCGTGGCAGTAAACTATTTAGCACTATTGGTTGCAATTCTTATCACCAGCAACAACGAAAGGCAAGCGACCCAATAGCAACTAAAAGGCCTTGCCATCAGCAACCAAGCTTCATCACATCCCATATCATGCAATTCTATACACCAACGGTTTCAACACCGACCTAAAGGCGATTTTTCTCTACAGCACGGTTATGATACCTATCAGTACTGCACTATCAGTACTGATAGGTGATAATGATCCCTCCTGGTCGGTTGTGGGCAATCGGTCGCCAACTGCTCGGTGGGAGAGTGGGTTTTGGTTACTTATTAGACGAACATAATAAGAGACCATTAGACGATCGTCGCTACACAATAGGCATATGTAAATTTCTGATCAGTTGATGGAGAATTGAATTTTGGATGGATGCTCCAGTGATGCTCAACCAACGAATATGCTTTCTATATTTTTCTCGAATTTTTTAATGCTTTGAGAAACTGTTTCTTCCTTCCTAAAGATCCTCTTAGCCCAGTATCGTTCAATCGGGGATCTGGACAATTTTGTGGAATGATATTTTTCTCGACGAGTTGCACGTGGATGCAGTTCCGTGAATTTGAGGATCAGCCAAAAAAAAACTTCAATCGTCGGCCTCAGACTCCTGTCCCACCGGTACAACTAGCGGTACAAGCTATCACACCGATAGTTTTCAGCATGGGTTGGGTCACAACTGTACCGGTGTCCTTGAGGTAGACCCTCTTAGAGGTTTGAAGGTTGATGTAAATCACATGGTTCTCATTCCAACTGACACGACGACGAGACCTTAGCTCTCTGCTGTCTATCTCTCTACTGTTTTTCTGCTGTGGGAGGACCAGCCAACGATTCTGGGGTTTCTCTACTGGTACGCAACGAACTTGGCATTTGGGAGGCCTCAAAGCCCCTCGACTCAGTCGCGCTAATTCCAGTCAGCGTCTTCAGCCGTCCCAGCCCTGAGTTCGAAAGCGGTGATGAGGTCCTCCAGGCTCTTCATCCAGACAATTATGCATTTTCCTCCAAAACATTCTCGTTGTGTAATGAATTTTCACCCAACCGCAGATCCTACGCAGTCTCTCAACACATCTCGTCTACAAGTGCCTCAATTGCTTCTCGGGTTTCGACACTAGGACGCATCGATCTGAGCCCTGCGACTTAGTCGCGCTCAGGGAAACAATTCGAACCGATCTGATAATGATAACTGGTTTATCACTTGTGTAACACTTAGCGATAAATTTTAAAAACTGATGACTTCTCATCCCTTTCCAATGCCGATCAAGATAACTTGTTCGAACTTTGCTCTAGTGGACATCAGATTTCTTGATGTGCGCCCCGTGCAATTGTTGGTATTTTTGATGGTGCGTCTACCGGTCGGGTCGGCCCGGCACCTTGTGCGTCATCAAGCAATTGTTGGTATTTTTTGTAGGTGCGTCTACCGATCGGGTCGGTCCGGCCCGGCACCTTGTGTGTCATAAAGCAATTGTTGGCATTTTTGGTATTTTTTGATGGTGCATCTACCGATCGATCGGTCCGGCCCGGCACCTTGTGCGTCATCAAGCAATTGTTGGTATTTTTGGTATTTTTTGTTGGTGCGTCTACCGGTCGGGTCGGCCCGGCACCTTGTGCATCAAGCAATTGTTGGTGTCCTCCTTGAGTGCCAGCAAATTGTTGTTGCTTATCCTTAACGTTACAAGAGACGATAAATTTGAATCGGAAAGCACAACTTATCGGGAGCAAAATTGAAGTTGATAAGCGCTAGGTAAAGTGTTCTTGAGGATGAAAATCTCTCTCAAGGGTGTTTTGATCGGCAAATTCAATCAGAGGATAACGATTTGTGGATTCCCTGGTCGCGCTGCTTCCTGCCTGCGTCATCAATCGTCCTGGCCCCGAGTTCGTTGGAGACGATGGGGTTCTCCAGATCACATCTACAGGCAAGTACCCTATTACGACGAAAACCTCTTCTTCGCGTAGTCAGTTTCCACTTTCCGACAGATGCATCCAGCTAAACACCATTGACCTAGGAAATCCGGCGTTTTCTACTGGGCCTTCGGCACAGGGACGCAACGAACTAGGAACTACGGAGACCGCGGAGCCCTTCGACAGTCGCGCTGTGTCCTGCCAGCGTCAACAGTCGTTCCGGCCCTGAGTTCGTCTGTGGCGAATGAGTTCTCCATCTTGTGCTATCAGGCAAGTATGATATCATAGACAGTTCTTCTCCACGTGATAGAATCTGCCTTTCCAGCGATCTTCGTTCCGACACTGCATCTGAATCGGACTACTCTATCAGCATTTGCTACCAAAACATAGATAGTGTCAATTCCTACCTGAACGATTATCGGCTTTCTACTTCGTGCTCCTGATGCGATATCATTACTTTTACCGAAACATGGTTTAATGACCGTACCCTCTCCAGTCAGATTGTTGGCCCAGATTACGCAGTGCTTCGTTGCAATCGTAACCCCCCTAACAGCAAAAAAATCTACTGGTGCTGGAGTGTTACTTGCCGTTAGATCTAAACTCTCGGCTTTGCTTATCGAAGACGTTTCCTGGGACGATCTGAAGCTTTTTTGGATCCGCATTGGTCTCGGTAATCGGAAACTCTATCTATGCATTGTATACGTACCTCCTGATCGTTCTTGCGATTTGGTTTTAGCAGAGTCCTTTTCGCGTTGCCTGTCTAAAGTCAGCTCTATTTGTTCTCCTGAGGATGACATACTCGTCATCGGCTACTTCAACATGTCCGGCCTAAAATGGTGCTCCTCCGAGAGTGACTTTCTGATTCCAGACCATGTGCGTTCTTCGTTCTCGGCATCTTCTAGTGTATACTTAGAAGCTCTGAGTACAGCGACTTTACATTAGATAAATAATATCGAAAATGAAAACGGACGTATGCTCGACTTCTGTTTCGTTAACGAAGGTTTCAGGACTCCAACGATTGACTTAGCTGCCGCTACCCTTGTCAAAGCTGTTCCACATCACCCAGCTTTAGTGGTCTCTCTCGATGCCGCAAAGATATATCCTCCCGTGAAGAGAACGGCATCCTTCTATCAAGATTTCAAGAACGTGGATTTTGAAGCTATCTCCCTCGTCCTTGAGTCTATTGAATGGGAAGTTAAGCTCGATCCTTCTGATCCAAACGCAGCTGCTGAGACTTTTTCGAACATTCTCAACCCAACTATATTATTGATCCACAAAAAGGGAGATAAGAGAGATTCGAGAAACTTCCGTGGAATCTCGACTCTATGCGCGATCACCAAACTGTTTGAACTGGTTGTTTTGGATCCAATTTTCTCTTTTTGCAAGCAGCACCTGTCCAACGATCAGCACGGGTTGATGCCTAAACGATCCACGACCACAAACCTACTGAGTTTTACATCCTTCGTGCAGGACAGCTTTGCCATGAACACTCAAACTGACGTCATTTACACAGATCTCTCTGCGGCGATCGATAAGGTGAACCACGATATTGCAATCGCTAAGCTCAAACGTTCAGGCTTCTGTGGTTCCCTATTGGATTGGTTCCGACCGAATGTCCTTTTTTAAGCATTTCGTTGCCTCTTCTGGAGTGCCCCAAGGATGTAATTTGGACCGATCATTTTCGTAATCTATTTTAATGATGTACTCTCGCTCCTCGACGACACGAAGCTCGCTTATGCCGATGACTTGAAACACACCATAAACGGCCAAGACGACATCAACTTCCTGCAACAGCAATTCACCGCTTTTGCTCACTGGTGTGACATCAATTGCTTGCCCTTGAACCGCAGTAAATGCTCGGTAATATCGTTTTCACATAAGCGGCACCCTCTTCATGAAGAGTACACCCTTGGAGACAAAACCATCATCCTGGTGGACCACATCAACGATCTTAGAGTTATTCTCGACCGACGGCTGGAGTCCAAGACTCATACGAACTATGTTGTTGACAAAGCTTCTCGAAGCCTTGGATTCTTGATTCATATGGCCAAAGACTTCGAAGACGTATATTGCTTGAAAAGTCTTTATTGTTGCATAATTCGTTTTATTAACGAGTACGCTTCAGCTGTTAGATGCTCTTTCTACCAGAACGGAGCTGAAAGAATCGAGGCTATTCAGCGGCGCTTCTTGCGGTACGCTCTACGACTCCTAAACTGGCAAGATCCGTTTCGTTTAGGCTTAGATACGCTCCAAGTTTACCGAAATGCTACTCGTGCTCTAGCTGTCGCGGACCATCTCACAACTAGAATCGACTGCCCCAACTGTTGGAGGCCATACCTCTCAGCGTACGACCCCGAGGATTACGAAACCATCACCTGCAGCTTTACGTTCCCAAGCGCCCGAACAATTACGGGGCTAACAGCGCTTTCATCGGCATTCTAAAAAGTTTTAATCGGTTTTCCGAACATTTCGACTTCGACGTCTCAAGGAACGTGTTCCGAAGAAAAATTTTAAGTGTATCAAATATTGTGTAGTTTTTTGTTGATATTAATTTAAATTAGCATAAGGCCGTTTCAGCTAACAAACCGTATCCAGAACTACGCTCGAAATGAACCTATTTATAGAATGATGGCGCTCTACAACGCTCATGCTAATGTGATAAAGCTAGAAATGTCCAGAGAACGAATCAAAAATAGATTTAAGTTAGCGTATTCTTAATATTTAGTTAAAACTAGTAAAGATTAAAGGCTGAAGCCTAGGATCGAATAAATAAATAAATTTGTTAGTTATAGTGTAATTATTAGGATCAACATGTGATCAGTTGATGTTTTCAACAATAAACAATTGGATGTTATTGTCTGAAAGCCACTGCAGTACAGGCTTGGCGTAATGTGCAGATGCCAATTCCAGCCCGAAGAGAGGGAGATACTGATGCTTTTTATAGAGAGGCAGCAATATTTTTTTCAAGCATTCATCTTTGTAAACATGAGCATTTATTGCACCTTTTGTGAAGAAATTTCTTGATCACAGAACACAGGTACATACTAAAACCTTCTGCCACAATTTTTCCATCGCAATCGTGCAGTCGGCATCCTTCACCTCCTCGTCCGTCAATTTCGTGTAGAATTGTGGCCCAGGAAGCGTTCCTGGATCATGTTTGATGTAGGTTTGCATCTGTTGCTGTTGTCTAGAATCCGTTCGTAAAGTTTCCCTGCCCATGTTTTTGCTCGAGATAGTTATTCTACTGATTTCTTAGGTACCTTCCGCTTCTTGTACGTCTTTATGGAGTTCCTGGCCTTGATTTTCAGAATCATCCTAATGCTGGTTTTGAACTTTTCAGCCAGATCACGCCTTGATACCGATCGGTTACGTTTGATATGAGTGACTACTATAGCAACCAACTAGTTACAACTGGGGCTGACTGGAACCAGGTTTTCTTCCGGATCTAGGCAGATCCTTCAAGGACGACTCATTGCCATATTTGTCGATGTACTTTGAACCGTTTTGCGATTTGGTTGTAAGTTATACCCTTTTCAGTGCACCAAATGTGCAGAATTTTCTTTCTAGTTTAAAGATCAATACGACCCATAGCGAAGATGAAAAAACTAATCCTTGATTGCACAACACTTTTTAAGCATGTAAACCAACTTTTGCTTGCATGCACACAGAAAAAAGTTCACCAATTTTTTGAGTAAATTAGATTTAAAAGTTGCTAATGACTTTTCGATACAGTTCTCAGTTTTCGTAATAGCGTGCGTAAAAATTTCAAAATTGATCATGTTAGAGAAAATTCGTTCTTTGATAAGTGATTCAATAATAAACCTATGTACATAAAAACAAAAAAAAATTGAATCTATTCAGGTGGTTGAGAAATAAAAGAAAACTACTTACCATGCATTCCGCAAACCGCTGAACTTGGAATAATTAGCGAAATATTTAATCAGCCCTTCTTCATTGAACTCAGCTATTCTACGACTGTACTTGTCGTTCATATACCGCGTAACCTTCCCATTAACGTGCAAATGTTCTGTCAACTGAGACGATCGTACGTCGTACACGTTTGCTTCGAAATTAAAATTTAACTGCGAAATCCTTACATGATCCACGTGAAGCTCTGCCTTTTGGTGATTGATAATAACTTCAACATCAACTGAACTTTGCTCTTTTATGAGCTGTGATGGTGCTATTGATTTGGTATCAGCTTCAACGTACATCCAATCACCAGTGACTTGTTTCACTGAGCCTGGCATGGATTCACCATTCATCTTTATCCAGAACCAATCAACAGCTCCATTGATTTCAACCTTTTCCGCCATTCGTATCCATGCACTTGCAATAAAGAAATCTTTATAGGTTACATTTGCCAACATTCGTTTAAGCTCCTTTTTGGATTCCACTCGTATATAATTTTTTCCCGTGCCCGAAAACTCGTTCCGAACAATAGCTTTAGAATGTTTAACAGGTTCCTCGTCAATGGTCCAACCGTCCATAGCTTCGTAATCCTCAAAGCCTATAAAATCCACCACATTGAATTGTTTACTGTACGGCCAAGTTTTCACCACAACAAATTTCTCGCTTTTGTCGAGCAACATATCATCCGAATCATCCTTCGTTGACTTTTCTTTCTGCTTTTCCTCTTCTTTCGCCATTTCGTCCATATGCTTGATGTACTCCGAATCAACTTCCTGCCGGTCGGCCCCGAATACTTTCACGCTTGGCTCATTCGTTTCCAAGTTCATGGTGTATTGATAATAACCATTATTTGTACCCGGATAGACAAAAGAATCACCGAATCGAACCTCCATACCCTGTAATGTAGGATTTTTGAACTCATAGAGGATTTCGTACCGTTCCGCAGGGCTCATCACCGTTTGAGTTCTTACAGATTTCACGTATTTTTTGACAACTCGCAAGACTTCTGCTTGCAAAGTGGCTACCGGCCGTACTATTATCGCTTTATCTGACGCTCTCGTCGTTATCAAAGCCAGTGCACTAGTCGAAGCGTGAGCTATTTCATTCGGTAAATTCACCTGATTCAACGTTTTCAAATCCGTTATAACCAAATCCTCACGTACCTGCGTCACAACGTAGTAAGGATATCTAATGGTGACGTTTTGTAGTCGAGTGGTTCTCAAATTCTGGCAATCATCCTTTCCTGGAGAGCACAGCTGGACTTGAGTGCTGTGCCCGGTTTTACGCAGTATGGCTAGCTTACCAATTTTTAAATCAATTTTGTCCAGCTTCAGCTCTTCCTTGTCCATAGCTTCAGTTTGAAAGTTAGTGCCGTCGAAATATATGTTTCTATTTGCAAAAACTATCCCGTCACTATTAACGTTCATAACAATTTTTTCAAAATCCAACGGTAATTTCAAATCGTCTGCCATCGCACGCATCTCATCCGGTAAACTGCGCACATCATTTAGAATATGACCATCAGAATAGCGGATCCTATCTAATTCCAACTTCATTTTCGTATCAGACTTCTTGAAATTGAAGTAAAAATTATCCAGGCTGAAACGAGGAACAAAATACAGGAAGAATAAATTTATTAATGTTAATCACATTACAATCAAGTTAGAATAAATACTCTTTGGTGAAAATTTAAAAAGTTCCATTTAGTTGTAGCATGTATAGGGGAGAATGGAGATACTTGATCCCCTTTTCTTATTTTCATCAAATCTTTTGGGAAAAATTCAGCAACACGCCGTCTTTTACATTTCCACACATAATTACGATACATGAACTAGGGATTGGTCGATCTTGGATCGATCCTTGGAAGATCGATCTTTTCAACTCCGATTTTCGATTTTTTGGATCGATTCTTTGGCCAGGAAAAATCGATTAGATCGGTTTATTTTCGATCCGATCTTTCGATCTTTTCTTCTCATTTAGGGAAAATAAGGTTATAATGGCCATCTTAAGGAGGACGCTTATTTAACCATAGGAAACAGCAATAATATGTGAGTTACATCATTGTTATAAACGTTTAAAAATGCATTTTAAATTTTGTGCCGAAATCTGAAAACCAGTCACTGTAGGGGCAGTATAAGCACCATCAATCGAGGCACAATGAGCGTTTACTGCCGTAGAATCTAGCAGCGAATATAATTTTATGAAGTCAACTTAATTATAGAGCTACAGCTTGACTAGTCTGTCGATTTGACATCTGACGATTTACCTATTGGTAAGGTGTCGGAGAGAGAATCAGAAAATTAGAGTTCGATTACTGGTCAAACCATTTTTTTTTTCACTTACGTTCATGATTAGTTGATAAATAATTTTTATTTTTTTTTATTTATTTCAATTAAATTTCGAAAATTTTTTCCGAACCTTGTGAATTGGGTGAAAGGTGTTTGTGATTGATTAAGAATAAAAAGTTTGCTAGAATTTGCTAATCTTAAGAAATAATAGCAATTTTCCAAAAATTCCTTTGTTTAAAAAAATGATTTTTTCCCGCATATTTTTTTCGAAACCTCTTACATTCATTCAAAAATCTAAATAAAAATACCTTGAAATAATTTCTTTTAATTTCTAAAATATTGTCAGTACATAACATAATGTATCAAAGCGTTTCCGAAATATTTAGATTTTGATTGGTGTTGTTTTAAAGCACCAATTTCGGTTCACTTTACAAAATAGTGCTTAATTTTTTTTTCTTTCCATATGTAGAAGGATTATACAAATTTGAAATTTTGTGTCTTTTTTGCAAATTTTTGATAAAACGCAGTTCCTTCTTGTAACAAATATAAAAGATCGATTAATCGGAGATCGATCTTCAAGCTCCGATTTTTTCGATGGATCGATCCCAGAACCGTTCATCTGAATCGCTCTTGGAGATCGATGTTTTCCCGAAGATCGAACAATCCTAACATGAACCCATGGATGAACTAATAGAAGCATTTTCTTGAGACGAAAGAAAATTTTGATATTTTTTCAAGTAAAAGGAGACTTATTTAATCCTTTACTAAAGCAGACTTGATCCTTTGTTCAAGGAGCCCTAACCCTTGGAAATTTCATGCAAAATCCAAAGATAAAAGGTCCGTTGAATTTTTTTCCCATATAAATTCCCATTTCACAATTTGTAAGTGTCAAAGAGACCTCTAAAAGTCTTTTACCCTATAGTCATTGCATACATAAAGGCGCAATATTCTAATTTTTGGAAAAAAAACAGTGTTTTGAGTCAAGTTTATACGTTAATTACTGGATAAATATTAGTTATTGAACAAATATTAATAATCTCGTGCCTAGCAATGATCACGATCCATTCAGAAGGAAAACGTATCTTTTTGACTCTAGGGATAAATTGAGTTTTAGGAAATCAAAATCAGGTTCTGAATTCATTTTAAGAATTCTCAAATATAACCTTATCTCAAATTTTATTGAGGACCAAACACGAGATATCCTATATTTCGCATTACTCTCTGGATATTCAATAAAAATATCTTAAAATTTTGAAATTTTATCATGGCTTAATCCACAACATAATGCTAATGTTAACTTGTTGACAAACTTGTAAAATTTGGATTTAGGGTTGCTTAGCTATGTATATTACGTTTAATTTAAGATATTTTTTCGGTTGAATTCCTAATATTTCGGACTGAACAACGAGAAATCTGGTTCGTTTAAACCACATTAAAATTTAAAATGCTAGAAAGGTTTGCTACGAATCGAATCGAATCGGCTTCAAAAATTGAATTTTCATTTAAATTATGCAAACCAAAATAAAAACAAAAGAAACGTAAAATTTTCAAATACACGAAGAAAACAGACCATGATTGTTCAGATTATTTCTGCTGGTTATACCAATCATCAAAGCAAAGTTGATTTATTTCGATAAATAATAAAGACTCAACTACAAACTGATGATTGACTTTACGCAATCAACTACGATTTTAATGGATTCAACTGTAATGGTATTATTGATTCAACTGTAAATATGATAGATTCAACTACAATTGTATAATTGATTTTAGACTATAAATATATTTGTTTCAACTACAAACTGCTGATTGGCCTTACACAATCAACTATGATTATAATAAAATCAAATGTAATGGTATAATTGATTCATTTGTTAATATGATAGATTCAACTACATTTGTATGATTGATTTTTGGCATTCAACAATAAATATGATAAATTCAACTACAATTGTATGATTGATTTTAGTTATTCAACTTCAAATATAATAGATTCAACTATACATTTCTGGTTGACTTCTAACATTTGGCTGTGAATATTATAGATTCAACTGTAGTGGTATAATTGGTAAACTGTAAATAAGATGGATTCAACTACAAATGTATTACTAATTCTAGGTATTGAACTATAAATATATTAAATTAAACTATATTTATATGATTGATTGTGTGATACTTGAATACTATAGTGTTCATACATGTTCATCAGCAGACATAAAAAAAAAGTGAGACCAGTACGTGTTCCCTGCAGCGATCGTACTGCTGTTTTTAGGGCTCAGCTGGCAGTTCCCGTCATCGGTTGCAAAGCGCAAGCGCTTTCCGGTGATGAGGAAACACTTTCCTCTACCAGTTCCTGGCAACGGTCGTGTAGTAGACCGACAGCTCCTGGAATTGGGAAAGGTACACCTACTCTGGCTGCCCGCGAAATCGACGAGGGTCTCGACGTTCCATTACGTGATCCTGGCAGGTTTCCTCAGGAAACTAGCATTGGTAAGTCAGCATATGATAGATTGATGTCATGATATTGAGTGAATTTTCCCCCCACAAGGTCAAACTTCGCCGGGTGCAGAAGCACGGACTTCTAAGGATGTCTTCCGGGACCGATTAGTTAGGACGCACAATTTGCTGGGCAACCATGCATCAAAATTAAATTTACAATATTAATAGTTGACCTCATTGAATCAATCATAGACATAACATTGAATCTATCATATTTATAATTAAATCAATCATATTATTATAGTTGAATCTATCATGTTCATCATTGTATCAATCATATTATTATTATTTACCTATTGTTCAATGTATGACAATGTATCGTACATTATAGTTGAATCTATTATATTTATAGTTAAATACACATAAACAATCATACAACCATAGTTGAATGTATTATATATATTGTTGAATGTACGAAACCAATCAGATTGTCTATTATATGTACACTGAGGTTTATTTTTACGCGGTTTTTTTTTTACACGGTTTTTTTTACGCGGCTTTTTTTACGCGGATTTTCGAATTAACGCGGTTTTGTTTTACGCGGATTTTCGAATTAACGCGGTTTTTTTTACGCGGATTTTCGAATTAACGCGGTTTTTCAGAGAAAATATTCTAAGACTTTTTCAAAGGAAAACACTTAGAATCTTTTTGTAGTTGGGAAAATCTTAGCTCTGAGACTAAGAACGTGATACATGAGATCTGTGACCTGAGATCTGAGACTTGAGACCTGAGACCTGAGACCTGAGACATGAGACCTGATATTTGAGACTCGAGATCTGAGACACGAGACATGAGACATGAGACCTGAGACTTGAGACCTGAGACATGAGACATGAGACATGAGACCTGAGACCTGAGACATGAGACATAAGACCTAAGACATGAGACATGAGACATGAGACATGAGACCTGAGACGTGAGACCTAAGACATGATACATGAGACCTGAGACCTGAGACATGAGACATGAGACATGAGACCTGAGACATGAGACATGAGACATGAGACATGAGACATGAGACATGAGACATGAAACCTAAGACATGAGACATGAGACCTGAGACATGAGACCTGAGACATGAGACATGAGACCTGAGACATGCGACCTGATACCTGAGACCTGAGACATGAAACATGAAACATGAAACATGAGACATGAGACATGGAACATGAGACCTGAGACATGAGACCTAAGACCTGAGACATGGAACATGAGACCTGAGACATGAGACATGAGACGATCTGAATTCCACTCTGTCAAATAAGCCTCACTATATTCTACTATTCTATTAATCTAATTGATTTTGTTTTTTATCTTAAAAATAAACTATCATTGTACGCAAATTTTTAAATAATCATGGTTCTTACGCGTTTTTTTAGTAACGTGCTTTTTTAATTAAAATGGATTTTTTACGTGGATTTTCGAATTTCGGGTTTTTTTTACGTGGATTTTCGAATTAACGAGTTTTTTTTACGCGGATTTTCGAATTACCGCGGTTTTTTTTTACGCGGATTTTCGAATTAACGCGGTTTTTTTTTACGCGGATTTTCGAATTAACGCGGTTTTTTTTACGCGGGACGAAATACCGCGTAAAAAACTCAGTGTATTGATGAAATTTTGATAATTATAGTTTGTCGACAATCAATCAGATATATTGTTGAATTATTGTTGGAAACACCATACTTTTTCCCCGTGTAAATACATTGATTTTTTTAAACTTGACATTGCAAAATATACGATCCTAGTAATGGATCTTATATTTGCAAGGATTTATCTTTGAATCAAGTTTTACAATGACCCTTTACAATGACCATTAGAAAAAAAAAACTCTAGAAAAATATGGAAGATTTATGACCTGATGTACTTATTTTCTTAACAAGTTTACTTAAAACTAGCATATTTATCAACCTAGAACCGCCTCAATTCATGGCAAAATTGCCATCAAATAATTATAATCAAAAAAATATACAATACCGAAAATACAGATTTTTAAACAGAGCTGATACAGATTTTTTTCAAATCCATGTGGAAACCCTGACCGGTTCTGACGTTCCCCATTTTACCGTTCATATTTTAATTGCTTCAAAATATTTTGTTTCATTTATGATCACTTTTGCTTACCTCATAGAAGTTTCATTGTGAACAGGAACAGCTATTTCGAACTTCTTCAGCTGTTCCACACTCCAGCTACGGTATTGACTGTGAACGACCTGAAAGTCGGGACCAAGCAAATAAAAATAAACGTGCACCCTAACCTCCCCGTCGCTGTCGACTTCAACAGTCCGAACTGCCACCAGATTGTTCCAGAACGCTACGCTGTGGTCTAGGAACAAATCTCTCAAATCGTCCTTGTACTTGTTCAGCTGTTCCGTATCCTTATCATGGATGACAAAATTGGTGAGAAAAGTTTTATAATCTTCTAAATTGAGGGCTTTGGGCCCGATTGCTCCGTTGAGCCTAGTTCGACGGAGCTCGTTGTTGTGATCCCAATGGATCAAGATAGCTTCCCTTTGTAAGAAAACAGCTCCCCGATGCGTAATAGCGATGGTTTTAACATCAGGAAGAGGTGTCGACAGCTTTTTCCATCTTTTAGCTTCGGTTTCCCATTGTTCTAGGTACAGGTTACTATCAACGTAGTACAGAAAGTGATCATCGTAGAATGAACTTTTAATGTTTTCATTTATTTTGGGTTTAGCCCTTTCTGATCCGCTCTGATCCAATTGCCAGAAGCTATCGATTTTGTTGTAAACATTCATAAGAGACAATAAGTCCGCTTTCTCTTCCTCCAATCGGTAAGTGACCATCACGGCGAAATAGTTGGGATGCATCTGAGGGTGATAGCTTGAGATGTTATGAGCGGTCGGATGTGTGATATCGAAGCATTTTTCTGGAACGAATCTGTTCCAGCCCGCTCCATCCTTGAGACACACTTTGATTATATTTGTCTTTTTAGTTATCTGAAGAGAATATCCGGGTCCGGTAAAAAGATCGGCGTATTGATCCCAGGTTTGTTTAAATCTTCTTAGGTCTACCTCTTGAGTTCCATACGTGTACTCAATTTTAGTTCCGGAAGGTAGCGTTATTCCAGTCAGTAGACTATGTGAATTCCAATTGAAAGATAAAAGAGGCTCGGGGTCACCGATTTGCGTGAGGTTTTGTAAAAAGAACTCGTTTTCAAACTGTGAAAATGTCAGAACAATTGATTGCTTGAAGTCAGGTGTTTCAATTTCAAAACCGTTCATCAATCGACCTTTGAGGTTTTCTTTGTTTAAAAGAGTCTGATAAGAAAAGGTAATAGTCGTTCCGGCACAATCATTAATTTCTTCAATCAGGATAGCGGACTTTTCAGTGTCGTTGATGTATTTGAAAACGAGCTGAATTTCTGTATTTTGTTCATGCGCAATGTTTCTTAAATTCCACTGTATTGGGATTTGCTGAGCTATATTTTTATCTAGAGGCTTCATCGTTCCATACCAATTTTCAGCACTCGACACGAATTGAGTCTCTCCATTCGGTCCTCCGTAGATATATTTATATTTCCCGTTTGAAGCTTCCCAGGTTTGGCTAACCAAATCATACTCCAATCGAATTTTCGTGTGACCATCAATGTGAAATACCTTTTTCTCCTTGGTAGCTTCGTTGAAGTTTTGAACCAAACGAAACTTCATCGTATCTTTGACTAGGAAGTACTCATGCTGTTCCTCAAAAACGGTGCTGTGTCTATCGACCCAGATGCAATCCTTACTTAGGAATACACCTTTGCCAAGGGGTTCAACCATCTCATGATCCGGATCCCGTAACATTTCATCGTAATTCACCATCAATTTTATTGGAACTCCCATCCGGTCAGGCATATCGATTAAAGGAAACGAAAACTGCAACTGACCCGTGACTTTGTTCACAATATTTTTGAAAGGTGCCTCATCAAAACGATCCCTCATCCAGCGAATGGGTTTCGTTAGATTCAGCCGTGGTAAAATTGTAATTTCAGCACTTTTCTTAAACCCTTCCACAATTTCCGAATGTGCTTGGTCCATTGATGGTGGCTCAGGAAATGAATTTCTAACAACTTCATCAATCGATAATTCGATTTTGTAGATTCTTCCATCGTAGAAACTCAAAATGTCTAAGTTCGCTCCGTTTAATTCGGCATTCATCACAATAACATCTTTAATAGCTTCGTTATTGAGAAATTTGTAACTTCTACACTCTTTGTTGATCACAACATACTCGATACCTTCAGGACCTGTTCCAATAACGGCATCTAGCTCAGCGTCATCGCTAACTTTAACCATGATCACTCCCTCCATAGATTTTCTTGTCCATCCCTTAACAGCAGAAAATTGCGGACAATGATAATCTAAAACTGTTGAATCCTCACCATTCTTAAATACTGACAATCCTTGATGTGTGATAACGAATAACAGATCTTTGCGGCGAAACACATTTTTTACCTTTTCAGCAGAACCAATTTTCCTACTTCGTTTATCCCCATTGATGGAAAACAACGTATCGTTCAAAAGTAAACCCTCCAATGAACCATTTCTGCCATAAACAGGTAGCAACGAGCCCCTGAAATCGTGCTGCAATGTGTCCATATCCCCAAGAGTGATTTTTCCTTCGTCCATTTCCACTTCGTAGATGTTTACTTCTCCAGCATAATCCAAGCAAATCACCTTTTCTTTTCCTCCGTTTCTTACTAAATATACCACAGAATTCGTCCCCCCAACTATTGCTTCATCTATCATGTCTCCGTGCTCAACCTCCACAACTTCAGAAGATCCTTTCACGGCTTCCAACCCATCTTTGGTAACGAAAATCACAACATCTTCACCGGATTCACCTTCCCGCACAATCCATGGTTTCTGCGGATTGATCAGATTACTATCAAATACAGTTCTTCTGAATTTCAGCTCCAACGTTTGATCAAACTGCAACAGTTCCCGGCCAAATTTCACATACAGTTTCTTCCAATTTTCGGTCCCCTTTATCTGTACTTCCTTCCCAACTGGGCTACCCAAATGGGCAGCAGATTTTAACACTTTCTTGACTGTCAACATTTCTCACCGGAGTGCACTTACTTTCAGGATAACGTCTACGATCGTATCCAGTTTTATACCTGTACTCGATGGCGTAAGCAGTTTAAACAACTGTATTTGGAAAACTTGTGAAACTATTTATACTGAATGAACAGTCTGAGTTCTTTTCTTTGAACTGTTCACTCTTAAGCACTAGGCATAAAAATCATACAATTTTTTTAGGTTACATTTATTTTAAAAATAACTCCAAAAGTAAAAATAGTTGTGCATGAGTCTACGAAAACTTTTCCAAACATTTTCTATTGCCCTGCCCTAAGTCGATAACCCTTCTCTACTGTCTGATATCATCACGCTCTGCACAGTTTTCTACATTAAACAATTTATTGTTTACTCAATCAATAGTCACGTGGCAATGACAAAGACAGTTGTTTGGATCTGGCTTGTGCAGCTTCGGTAATGTTACGATGTCGTTGATGAGGGTTATTTTATTTTAATTAAAAAGTTAAAAGTTGAAAAAAGGTCTGTAAATTTTAGGGGAAAACAGGCAAAATGAAACATATTAAAAATAATTAAGTGCACTTCGTAAGAAGTGATAAGTGGTGAAGATCTACACAAATTGCCCGTGTAGAAAGCTCAAATCTTCTACATGCAGTCAGTCAGTGAGGGACAAAAGTTTAACCGAACAGTTTTGAGCTTTCTACACAAATTGTCCTTCGCTAACATCTTCACAACCTTTTCGCTTCTGCTACGAAGCGCACTCACTTCGTATCTCGAGCTGTCTATTTTACAAAGTTTAAAATTTCTACCTTAGAATTCATCTCGCCACAATGCCTTAAAAATGTTATAAACAACAATTCTAACGGCGATAATTCTAATTCTAATTCCCTCTACTCAGAGAGGATTTAAACCATCGCAGTCAATCGTCATCTGTATTAATAATAACGGCGATAAAAATTTGAAAAAATACATAACATAACATTCTTTCAATTGCATTGCATTACAATACATTACATTATAATACATAACAATGCATTACATTATGCTGCTTCACATTTCCTTACATTACATTACAAAACATTTCTAAACTTCACATTTCCCAACATTACAGTACATAACAATACATTCATGTAATTCAATTCAATAAAAAAAATTATATTACATCACATTACATTTAATTTTTCATTACATTACATTACATTTCATTACATTTCATTACATTTCATTACATTGCATTACATTTCATTACATTTCATTACATTTCATTACATTTCATTACATTTCATTACATTTCATTACATTTCATTACATTTCATTACATTGCATCACATTTCATTACATTTCATTACATTTCGTTACATTTCATTTTTCATTACATTACATTTCATTACATTACATTACATAACATTTCATTTTATTTCATTACATTTCATTACATTTAATTACTTTTCAATTCATTACATAACATTTTTCATTACATTACATTACATTACATTACATTTTTCATTACATTTCATTACATTCCATTTCATTTCATTACATTACATTACATTACATTACATTACATTACATTACATTACATTACATTACATTACATTACATTACATTACATTACATTACATTACATTACATTAAATTAAATTACATTACATTACATAACATTGCATTACATTACATTACATTACATTACATCACATTTCATAACATTACAATTCATTGCATTTCATTACACTTCATTACATTCCATTTCATTACATAACATTACATGTAATGAAATGTAATGATTTACATTACATTAAATTTCATTAAATTACATTTTATTACATTACATTATTTTACATTACATTTTATTACATTACATTTTATTAATTTACATTACATTTCATTACATTTCATTACATTTCTTTACATTTCATTACATTTCATTACATTTCATTACATTTCATTACATTACATTACATTTCATTACATTTCATTACATTTCATTACATTTCATTACATTTCATTACATTTCATTACATTACATTGCATTACATTTCATTACATTTCATTACATTTCATTACATTTTATTACATTTTATTACATTTCATTACATTTTATTACATTTCATTACATTACGTTACATTTCATTAAATTTCATTACATTTTATTATATTTTATTACATTTCATTACATTTCATTAAATTTCAATACATTACAATTCATTTTTCATTATTTTACATTACATTATATTACGTTACATAACATCTCATTTCATTATATAACATCTCATTTCATTACATAACAATACATAACATAACAATACATAACATTACATTACATTACATTACATTACATTACATTACATCACAATACATTTCATTACATTTCATTACTTTTTTTGAAGGGATTTTAACTTCACAGGAGGTATTCGTTCCTAAAGACATTTCATTACATTTCATTACATTTCATTACATTTCATTACATTTCATTACATTTCATTACATTTTATTACATTTTATTACATTTCATTACATTTCATTACATTTCATTACATTTCATTATATTTCATTACATTTCATTACATTTCATTATATTGCATTTCATTACATTTCATTATATTACATTACATTAAATTACATTTAATCACATTACATTACATGACTTCACATTTCCTAACATTAAAATGCATTTCATTCCTAACATTTTGGCAACATTCGGTTTTGGCAACATACGGTTTTTAAAATCAATATCACCTTTTAGTTTACGCTATAACAGGACCATTATAATATAGACAAACACCGAAAATACGTTTTTACGTTCTGAAATGGTTATAAAATACAACAACAAAAAAACAAAAGTTTTTAAAAAAATTATAAAGTACTAAAAACTGACAAAAAGATGGAAAATTCAAAAAATTCAAAAACAAATACAAACAAAAGAGAAAAAATGAAAAGAAAAACAAATGAAAAGTAAGGAAGAATGACAAAAACAGCGAATAAGACAAAAAAAACGAAAAGATTGTAAACAAAACAAAAATAGTGCAAAATGCATCTAAAACATGAGAAAAAATTATAAATAATTACTAAATATGGTTGGAAATTGACTAAAATAACGTTTATGATGATAAAAATTGTTTTTTTTTTAAATATGAGAAGAAATTAAGACTAAACCGATCGATTTTGGCAACATTCGATTTTAGCAACACAAAATGCAAAAGACGAATACTGCAACGGTCGTATTAGAAAAAGGTATCTTCTAAATAGTAGCTTAAAAGAACGATAATCCTCAACCTTAAGCTAAGGTTGCCAGATTGCCCGGTATTATCCGGATTTGCCCGGATATTTGATACAAAATTTGGGAACAGTCCGGCCCGGCCCGGCTGCCCGGATTTTGTCCGGATTTTTGCACTTTATTTGGCAAATCAAACAAAAAAATTAATAAATTGTGTTGTTAAAAATGTTTTTTATTTACCCACCAAAGCAAAACTTTTTGAGCAGATTTTGCAAAAATAATCATGAAAGGTTTTTTCGAAGCCTTAAATACGATTTAAAATCTGTTAACAATATATGATGAAAAAATTATTTTTTTCAATTTGTTTATCTTGATTTTGTTGTGTAATTTCTGGGTTTTGACAAAATTTGCCCGGAAATTGCTCGGATTTCTGGTCGTCAATTAAGAAATGAAAAGCCCGGATTTTCCCAGGTTTTTATAGAAAATTGCCCGGTTTTTCCGGCTCCGGCGGATACGTGCTGAAAAAAATCTTGCAGCCTTATGATAAGGGTATTAAAAAAATGAGAATGAAATTTTGTATATTGCAGCTCTAATCAGAGCTTTTATTTTAAAAAATTCTAATCTCTTTCGCAATGTTTGCACGTGATTAGTAAACAACTTATTTATTTGAACTATCTATCTTCTACACAGACAACATGGCTATTTGAAGACAGTATACTGAACTTATCTCCAGTTCTTTTACACGTTTAAAATGTTTTGTATCCTCTGGGATAGCATTTGGAAAAATGCCCTCCCCCGATAAAAATTGCCCCGACCCCCCTAATGGAATAATGAGGCCCTGAAAAAACTTCAATATAAACACATCGCGGACCAAACACGAGATATCTCGATTTATGAATCTTATAATGAAACCTCATTCTTCAAATTTAAAACAACACTTCTCGTTACTAAAACATATCAAATTGGCAGAATTATATCTATTGGTTTCTGAAATATAAAATGCCGAATTTTGGTGTCCTTAGTGTGTTAATAATATTAAACAATACACCTAGAAAATATAAAGTTTTGTGCAGATTTTTTAGGTGAAGATCAGGTACATGTTTCTTTAATAACAACAAATATTTTTCATAAGGAATCTATTCCGTAATTAAAATCCTGCGGATGATTGTTTAAATAAAATTTGGGTTTCGCACTTAAAACAAAAAACTCAAATTATTGTTTGTATTTGTGATGTTAGGCTGAATTGTGTTTACAAACTTTTTTAATTGAAAGGTTGAAATCTGGAAATTGAATTGACAAGCAATCTTAAGTTCATGATGTCTTAAATTTCTCAACATTTTATGTTTTTCTGAATTTTGAACTTTGCATTGTGAATCTGAATTATGAACCTGAATTCAAAAATTGTATTGTAAATTTTATTGAATTTATTTTAAGCACTTTAAGTTTGAATGTAAAACAATATTTACTTTTTTTCATATTCGGATAACTTTATCAACATATTAAAATGCATATGATCTCGAAAAACATGATATAATTTTGATACGAAATGCAAAACGAATTTTGAACCAGGATTTCAAAGCAGCTTTTCACTTCTAGTTTCTTGTGATTATTCAAACTGAAAATCAAGAATCCTGAACTGGATACAGAATTCAAAGTACAAAAATAGGAATACAATTTTGGTTATGGGAATTATGGAATCGGATCCTCCAAAAAGGGTTTAACTTAATTCAAAACTTTATATTCAGAACTAAATTTCGATGAACAAGTGAGAAAATTTGGAAAAAGTATAGCAGATTTGGACTTGGGATGGATTTTAGAGGTTTTGGCATTAGTTTCAAGCCTAGATTGTTACTCTTCTTGATTAACCTTACTCTATTATCATAATTTGGTTCTGAATTTGAGTGTGGAGAAGAATACTTCGCTTGCTGTTTTGGATCCTCATGGGGGGGGGGGGGTTAACCATCAAACCCACCCCCCGTTCTTACACGGGCATGCTGATAATAACAGAAAATTTCGATTTTCTCTGTTTATTTCTAGGAAGCAAAAATATAGCTTACGCTGCCGACCGCCGTGGTAAATTACACTAGTTTACAGCATTTTTGAACTTAGTGAACTGAAGGTCATTATTAATGTAAAATCGAGCGCTGAATCCGAAAATGAAATTCAAAAAAATCTAAGTAGAACCATTTTTGAGTTATGCTCCAAATAAGAAATTTTGGAAAAATAAAAAAAGTTCATGTACTTAGATTAAAATATCTCGGACGGCATAACAGTAATTTGAAATCCCATTTTTGCATATTGAAGGTGAATAAATTTTCTATCGATCATCTGAACACTGTTTTTGCGTATGATCAACAGTATTGTTGATATTATTGACTTTATAATAGAAAAAATTATAGAAATCTCATTTTTTTAGAGAACATTTTTATTCAGCGAAAGTTTTAGACTCGATGGTAACATTTAAAAAATCTGTTTTTCTTCTGCGCGTGAATTTAAATTCAAAACAAAGATTTCAAGTGGTTATTTATCAAAATCAGTTGAAAATTGAAGAAGTTATGGCTACTTTACCATAACAGTATTTTTTGTAGTTTTTAATAATTTAGCGAACCGCAGTACACTTATCATAGTATAGGAAGAATGAAACATGATAAATCTCACTTGCTCCAAGTCAAAATGGTTTATTAGCTTACTAAAAGGTCACATGCCAAATTGCAGGAAGATCTGACCATAGGGAGGGGTTGACTGAGTCTCAAACGTGAATACAATTTCAATGTATTTTGCCCGGGAGGAACGAAAAATACTGGTTTTTCATCAATAACTTTTTTCATCACAAGCCGATTGTTTTTTATGGTTGGTTTTCTTAAAGTCTAAGTTGAGAAAAATCTTTCACC
Organism: Uranotaenia lowii; assembly: GCF_029784155.1. NCBI lineage: Eukaryota > Metazoa > Arthropoda > Insecta > Diptera > Culicidae > Uranotaenia > Uranotaenia lowii. The sequence goes on along the minus strand of NC_073693.1, from coordinate 286,930,238 downwards.
CGAAGACTGTAACTTGATTGGGTTTGAAACAGGAAAGTTATTGCGGTTCCAAGATTGTACTTTGGTCGAAAATTCTCGTATAAAACGCAATGCGTAAAAAGTACTCAGTGAGTGTTGGACAAAATTTGCGGCCTTTGAATTGCAATAACTTTTTTACTTCAAGTCCAATCGTGTTGCAGTCTTCGGGTGAAAGATTTGTCTCAACTTAGGCTTCAAGAAAATCAACCATCAAAAACAATCGGCTTGTGATGAAAAAAGTTATTGATGAAAAACCAGTATTTTTTGTTCCTCCCGGGCAAAATACATTAAAATTGTATTCACGTTTGAGACTCAGTCAACCCCTCCCTATGGTCAGATCTTCCTGAAATTTGGCATGTGACCTTTTGGTAAGCTAACAAGGCCGGATTAAAGGGGGGGCAAAAGGGGCAATTGCCCCGGGCCCCCCGGCTCAGGGGGGCCCCCCTAAGGAAAAAAAGTTTTAACATTTCTTTAATCATACTACTACAAATTCATGAAAGAAATCAAAACTAGAAAATCGGAATGAAAACTTGAAATATAAAAACTAAAGGCCCCCCGTGAAAAAATATCTACATTAGTTTTTGTCTTAAAAAAGTTAAGGGGCCCCCTAGAGTAAGCAGTGAAGGAGCTCTCCCACATTTTGCGAGCTGAGAATATCAAAATCTTCTGGACAAAACCGAATTTGAAAAAAAATTAAGACAAAACACCTTATATTTTAATTTTTTATCGAAACATATCATAACCCTTTCTCTCCCTGTTTTTGAAAGTAAAATCTTTCAAAAAAAACTCTAGTTGCTTAAATTGGACCAATCGACAGTACAGGGTTTCTTTATTGAATTTTCATCCCAATTTCTGTCTTAGACTTGAAATTTGTATAGGAACGTTTTCAACAGATTTAACAAAAAATTTATCATCTACTGAAGTGAATATCCCGAATTCAGCACATCATTTTCCAAATGATCATTCTCAAATTATCATAAAAACGTTCTGATGCAACTCAACAGCAAGTATCATTGAGTGATTTTCTCAATATGAATATTTCTATGATCTTATTCTTATGTTTTTCCAGATTCAATTCATTGGGATTTTCAAGTCTTGTGTTGTTTCTGCAGTTACTGAAGTTCAGTTTCATAATTTTTCTGAATTTTGAAATTTCAGGATCTTTGTTTTAGGTATTACCTACTAAACTCATTTGGATTCCTTATCTGATTTTTTAACTGATTCTGTGTTTTAACATTTAATCTTTATTTTTTATTTTTTTCAATCGATCATTTTTACACTTATACCCCTTTGGCTTTGAGGGCATCGAATGAAACTTTCGTCACATTTAGAATAACAGTTTGATAAATTATCTGATGAGAATCGTATTCAAAAACATCTCATGCAAAGATTTTTTTTGTGTTTCAAAGACAAAGAATTGAAATTCACATTTGGTGCAATTTCTGCTTTTGATCTGATTGTAACTTTGTATCTCTTTTTTTTAATTTATTTCATATTTTGTTTCTCAAAACTTGATTTGAAATTATGACTTAGGTTTGAGGCATTGAGTTTTGGTTCTGAATATAACATGATTTAAAGTTTTGAATTCTTAATCTCTGATATCTGTTTCTCTATGGAATGTGGATTTTTATTTTGTTTACTTTTTTTAAAATTTTTTTTATATTTTTCAAATCTTTATGGTACTTCCTAATTATCACCAGGTAAATATTTCTCGAATAAACACAAACCGAACGATCAATGATAATTTGAAAATCATTTTAAATATCTATCCGCTCATTTTTTTTTAAATTATAGAATTTTAGTTGATGATGAAGGTTTAAAAAAAAACGAGAATTAAATTTTGGGTTTTGCAGCTTAAATCAGAATTTTCATTCTTAATAAATTTCTTAACTCTTCCGCAATGTTTGCACGTGATTGATTTACAATGTTTATTGGAAGATGTTAGAAACTATTTTCTGCGCAGACAACATGGCTATTTGAGGATAGTATACTGAACTCATCTCCAGTTTTTTTACACATTCAAAAGGATTTGTATTTTCTGGGTAGCATTTGAAAAAAAAATCGAATTATAGGGCCCCCCGAGAAAAATTGCCCCGGGCCCCCCGGTGGCTTAATCCGGCCCTGTAAGCTAATAAACCATTTTGACTTGGAGCGAGTGAGATTTATCATGTTTAATTCTTCCTATACTATGATAAGTGTACTGCGGTTCGCTAAATTATTAAAAACTACAAAAAATACTGTTATGGTAAAGTAGCCATAACTTCTTCAATTTTCAACTGATTTTAATAAATAACCACTTGAAATCTTTGTTTTGAATTTAAATTCACGCGCAGAAGAAAAACAGATTTTTTAAATGTTACCATCGAGTCTAAAACTTTCGCTGAATAAAAATTTTCTCTAAAAAAATGAGATTTCTTTAAATTTTTCTATCATAAAGTCACTAATATCAACAATACTGTTGATCATACGCAAAAACAGTGTTCAGATGATCGATAGAAAATTTATTCACCTTCAATATGCAAAAATGGGATTTCAAATTACTGTTATGCCGTCCGAGATATTTTAATCTAAGTACATGAACTTTTTTTATTTTTCCAAAACTTCTTATTTGGAGCATAACTCAAAAACGGTTCTACTTAGATTTTTTTGAATTTCATTTTCGAATTTAGCGCCCGATTTTACATAAAAAATATTTGTCAGTCAATCAAGTTCACGATTTTTTTTAAATTTTGTAAACTAGTGTTATATACCGTTGGATAGGTGAAAGCCTCAACAAAAACGTATCTTAAAATCAGCTGCTAGTTTTTGCTATATTTTGAAAACGATAGCTTTTGGGGATTAAATTTGTTAAGTATTTATACAGAGTAAATAAAGCATTGTTTGTTTCAATATACATGCAAATTCACCATCAGTTTTAATATTAATACAACTAACCTACAGGAGTATCGGAGCCCATTTATAATTTTAACAAAAATATTTAAATAAAATTGAATAATGTAAAAAATTTAGTATAAAGATTCAAATCCAATTTGGCAATTATAAAAAATTAGCAAACTTTGAAAACAAAATTCAATTTCTTATTTTTTTACAACTTTCCTCAAGCTGAACTCTAAAATTAAAAAAAAATTGGAATAAAAATGGTTGGAAACTGGAAAATGGTGGTAGAAAATTTTGCTGTTTCTATTTTATTTCAATCCTACTATTGAATCCATACCAGACTTCATATATTGAATAAGATCAGTCGAATAAGTTTCATCTGTTTGTTTAATCAATTTTTTTTTTGTCTTAGTTCCACCAAATGTTGTACATCGAGTGACTTCACGCTTGAACACAAAAATCGCCCTATTTATGTGTTCAAGTTTGAAATCTCACATGGACTCAGGTTTCGTTAAAAGAGTGGATGGTATGTATAACAGTTGGAATCACCAAATGGGAAAGCATCGCGAGGATTTTCATGCATTATTTTGGAATAGCTTATGCTAACTTCCGATCAGCCTTTGAATTACCTTTCCAAAAAACAGAATCATATTAAAATTATAGCTGCGGGTCGCAATTTGAACCAATTATCATTTTAAGTTGATGAAGAAAAAAATACAAAAATGTTTTGTCAAAAAACCGACGAGCTTAGTACTTATTGACCAAATTTCTGACGGTCGCCATTGATTGGGAAAATCACTCCTCTATTATTATATTCTAGGTGATTTACAGCCTTAAAAACAAGATATTTACTTAAAATTAAATGTTTACAGTAGACGGACAATAAAAGTGCAATCTTTAATTGTAGCCTAGATTAGATATACACCGTTTAATAAGAGAGATTGATATTACATTTAAAGATAGGTGTGGATGATAGCCGCATAAATTGCCGTTGGCCCTGTGTAGCCCCGCGCCATCATTTTGAATTGACGCGTCGCGGATGGTCCCGATTCGCGACCGAGGAAGATGAGATTGACTTTCCATTCCGGGCCGCCATGAACACTTGTCCCTTTTCCTAAGATGTGACAGCTCAGTGTGCCATCAATCGATTGTTGTTGTTGTTGTTGGGTGATCTTCCAATAAAAAATCTTTCACACATTTCTCCGCTTCTTTGACCGGATTTTTTTACCTCCCTTGCGTTCGATATATTGCTCTAATCCTGGTGTGGGCTTTCTTATACCCATTTCTTGCGTGCTAAATTCTGTAATAATCTATTTCCTATTCGGCTTTAATTTGTGTGTCTGCTAATCGATTAAATGATCGATGGCGGCCGGAATGAATAGCAAAGAAAGCTGAAACCTCTTCTCAGATTAAAGTTGAAAGGGGGATAGCAAAAACTCAAGGGTAAATATTTAGCCCGCGAGACACTTTTCTCATCTTCCGAGGAACAACCGAAGAATCGTGAACCCACACAATAGACGCACCACGTGGATTTAACGTATCTTTAAATTGAGTATCATGTTATGCTCAACAAGTCGAGGTTCCGTTTGTAAGTTTTTTTTTTAAATAAAATTGTTTGACGAGTTAGGTAATTACTTTTTATGCGACACAGGCAAAAATCGATTAAGTCAAGTGGCTTTGAAACTCAAATTTTGCTAAAAATAATATTAATAGGTACCAAAAATATACAATAAATAAAGAAATGGATAATAGAATGATAGAATAAATCATAGCTTCCAAAACAAATCACTATGAAAGTTTTAAATCAATGATATTTTCGGAAAGAACTTGATATTTTTTTCAAAATGATGTTTCTTATTCTGAATCAGAAACATGCTTCAAAATAATTTCTAAGCAGTCCAGTTTTGAAATCTGAAATAAATATTTCCAAAACACAGATTTAAATTCTAAGCTAAATGTCAGATCAGGTAAATAACAAACCATGTTTGATTGTTAGGAAAATTATAATAATTGTTATGTATTATTTATCTTATTTAACATTTCTTTTCTATTAACATCGAAAATTCAGCATTGAAAAACATAGACAAACTTATCAAAAACATTTCTTAAAATTTAAAAAGTATGACTTAAAAATTCTGTGAATTTATTTGAAAATTAACAAAAAAAACTGTATTATACTGTACTAAATGTGAAGATTAAAAAGACAAGTTTTTTACCAATTGTAAAGAATTTTTTTACAATAAACACGCCTTACCGTTATAACAACTTTTTTAAAGAATTTAATTGATAACTCAAGTGAGAAGTTTTTTTGTGCGTATGTTTTAATTATTGATTTGGTAGATTTTAGCGTCCTGAACTCGAATCTTTTGTCAAATTTGAACTATCACATTTAGTGCATCACTGCAGAAAGTTTAAAAAAAAACTTGACTTTATTTAACAAATCTGATGAATCTTGCAAAACGATCAGATTTGTGCTTTGAAAATGAAAAAAATAAACAAACAGAAATCTTCTATAATTTTTTTCGCAGAACTCACAATTACTCTAAATTTGAGGAAAGTTGAAACCTGATTTAAAATTTTTATTTTAAAATGTTATGTTTCTGTTTTGAAGTTTTGTCAAAAAAGGGCATAACTTTCTTGAATAGTTTTAACCTATTTTCAAAAGTTTTTTAAACAACAAAAGGTGATTAGATTGTGATTAGGTGAAGAAATCAAGCAGTTTGATAAAGTATTATAGCTCAAATATAAAATTTCTTAGAGCTAGAGGAGCATCTCTTAAAACCCCCTTTTAAAACCTTTGAAAACCTTTGGAATTCTAGAAAACTCCATAAAATACAGTTATCTATTCAAATAATTCGTAGAAGCATTATTATGCACTTTACACAGTAAATTTTTAAAAATAATCTTGATTTTGTTGAAAAACACAAGTGGTACTATTCTTATTTCGCACCCTTTTTCATATCTTTGGTCCTCGACGCCAATTGCTACGTCCAAAAAAGTAAACTTATGCTTGATTTATCCGTTAAAGAATTCAAAACAAACTGTAGAAGAAAATTTTAGTGATTTATAATCATTCGTATTTCAATAAGCAAAACTATTCTATTTCGCTCACTGTAGAATAAAATGTCAATCTTCGAGAAATGAACTTATGAAGAATAGCCTTATGAACTTCATAAGGCCAAAATTTCAGAGCAAAAATAAACTCATGATTTTTTTCCCAAATGTTACTTATGGGGTCGATTGATTAGTTCAAAAAGACACATGTTTTTCAACTAAATGAATCTTGATCAAAGAGAAAAGGAAACGTTCACCCTTGACACGAACTTTGCCGTTGTGGTGTCGGATTACATTACAATGACACACTTCTCCAATTGATGGCCTACATTCCGGCGTTTTTTTCTGCCGCGCGCTTTCTCGTCTCAAATTCTGTTTCGCACATGGCGGCACAAACAGAAATGAAACATTCATTGGACTTAGAGGAAACACCAAGCGTCTCCACGCCTTACTTCTGGGCATGGAATTCGAAATTTATACCTCTCCAGACACCACTATTTTATAATAACAACAATTGAAAAATAGCAGGTGCCACCATTCATATTCACTTAAACTGTTCTAAAACGTGGTCAATTGTTGTTGCTCGTGGCTGGACTAAGGGTAAATTGAGAAATGTTAGTACTTGGTGGTTGATTTAATTTTGGTTGAAGAATGGAAGGAGACAAATGTCAGTTATGGTACCTTAAAGCAATTTCCATTCATAGCTCGGTGGACTACATTTGCACGTCCAGAAGGTCGACATGAATAGTAATTATGTCCCCGCGCTCACCTCCTTCGAATGACACCCATTTGCTTCTGTGACTCCGTGACACAGGTTCACATTTTGGTGGAACCGCCAACCGTTCGGGCGCCCATTCCTTCAGACCGCGGTCAACCTTTCACTAGTAGCGAAGTGCCATTCGTGACGCGCTCACTGATCGTGAGAACAGAAACAACCACGTTTTTAGCGTACTAGAACTAGCACCACGTCGTTCGTCCACAGACAAAGGCGATGACTAATCGATCTGATGAAGCCATCAATTCGGCAATCAGTTCTATCAGCAATCAATCAGTGACCCCGGAACATTTTGTGAATCGTTCGGTACCGGTTCTTTTCACGTCGCGGCGGGGTCTCCGGATCCGGAAGTTCCACTCGATGCTTAACACTGGCCAGGCCAGCTACACGGTTCAGTTTTGTGACCTTGAACGATGGGTTAGTTTTCGCAGAACCACAATATCCTGACCCCATTTCATCATGTCCCAAAAAAACCCATTTCAGACCAATCATTTCAAACTGTCCTCGGTCGGGCTGACCCCGGAAAGTTCAACGACGATGGAATCCTCGAATCTCATCAAACAGCAGCAACAGCAGAAAAACGTTAAATTTGTGCGCCAATCACCGCAAAGTCAACACGAGCAGCAGCAGCTGCAAAACGTTGGTTCAATTAATCGAGACAATGGATAGCATCGTCATCGATGGCGGCAGGAAAAAAATCGCCCAATTCAGCAAATACTTCCGACGACGAAGGCGACAAAGACCCCGTTTGGGTAATGGGAAAAACCGTCAATTAATTATGAAAAACCTCCCACCACCTTCCTAGTGCTGCGCTATCGCATCGAGATTTCTATTTCTACGACTGGTGAAGGAAGAAGGTAAGTCAACACGTATCGCAGTCATTAGCACGTGGATATGTACAAAGGTATACATACATATGTAAGTCTTTGGTGTTGAAGACTCACTTAGTCGGTACACCTGTGGTCTTCACACTTGGCAGAAATGAATTGTTTTTATTATATTATAGACCAGGTCAAAGCTTCAAGACATTCAAAATTGATGGTTTCTTTCGAATTATTAAATTTTTAGAAAGTGGAAATATATTTTATCGAAAAGCCTCAAAGCAGGACTAAATAAATTTTTGTGAATCAAATTTTACAAAAAGGGGATTTGAGAATTTCTTGTTGAAATATGAATAATTTACAGAATTTTGATGGAGATATATTTTTCTGCCTTGTTCCATACACGTTGATAAAATGATTTTCATCCTCATACTTTTTCGATGGAAATGAAACTACAACTCTTTAAAAATATACCAAAGGAAAATCGTGCATCGTGGAAACTTTATAGAGTGTTATCTCAAAAAGCAAATGGCTCAGAGGAGCACACATCGAACCCTTACTAAAAAGGAACATTAAAAGAACACATGTTACTTGACAAAAAGTAAGTGTAATATTTTTTTTATAAGTTGCTTCCAAATTTGTGTCCAAATGATGATGGCTCAACATTTTTCTCCGGAATCTTAGCAGAATCCTTTGAATGTAAAGATTAAGGAAAAAGTCAAATTGCGGATAAAATAGAACAGGACTACCGTGCGAAAAAAAACTTTTTCAATCAAACAATGAATGAATGGACGAGTTAAATTAAATAAACTCGGAAGATGATAAATAACGGCTGTTTAAAAATATAAAAACTTTCTTTAAATATGAGATTTAACCCTCATCCGCATTAGATTTCATTACCCAAATCAGCACTAGGAGTGTCAATTTGACACTCCAAGCTAAAATCGTCATAACTCTTTTTATATCTAACTGATTACGATGACTTATAACTCATATGACTTATATCAATAGAAACCTTGTAATGTCAGTAAAATATGTTTAGAACATTATATATAGCTAAAGCTTATAGTTTTCTCGTTATTCAGCATTAAAGAAAAAAATCCGAAAAAACATGCCTCAGGAAAAGTGCTGTAGTAGACACGCATCATTATTTCGTCTCTCGGCTTGGCTCTCTGCCCAAATCACCACCCACCGTACCTACTCGGAGAGCAAACAAACACGTGCTGCTTGTGGTTCTAGAAATTCAGGAATGATTTTACGTTTATAATTGTCATATTTTTGTGAAATCTTACAGCGTGAATTGTTGCACCTCACTAGAATGTAGATTAAATGTGCTTTCCAATAAATATACTTTTTATTGGTCCAAACAAAGTAAAAGCACTAAAAATCCGAGTACAACCTGACGGTGGACCACAAAAACAAATGAAATTTCAATTTGTAAAAAAATCGCGCAAAGTAGTCAACTTTGAAAACTTCCCATTAATTCAATTTTTGTTGGATAAAAAATCTAAAGACAACAAAATTTCAGAATTAGAATAAAATTTGTAATGATATTTTTTCAGAAACTCAACCACTGCTCAAACAGTTTTTACTAGCAATCTAATGAAAAGTAGGTTTTTCAGACCACTTTTTTAACTTTTTGTGACCATTTCATAAAAAAAAATTTAAAAAAATATTTCTTGGCTTCATGATGTAGACATTAACTTCATTTTGCATATGCATAAAGCAAATATTTTTTGGACGTGTAATATATGAACTACAGCACTTTTCCTGAGGCATGTTTTTTCGTTTTTTTTTCTTTCATGCTGAATAACGAGAAAACTATAAGCTTTAGGTATATATAATGTTCTAAACATATTTTACTGACATTACAAGGTTTCTATTGATATTTGTATGAAGTTCAAAATAATTCAAATGAATTAAATAGATTTTACTTTTGGAGAGTCACACTCTAAGTCGGAAAAATAAATTTTTTGTCCAGGCTTCCAGGGTTCGTCCATAAATTGTGTAAATATGCAATATTAAAGAACTTTGGAATTCATTTAGGGTCTCCGAAGAAATTTTTCTTTTTTGAAGCTTCTGAAAAAAGTTACAAGCATTCAAACTTGCAATAGTGTCAAAATGACACTCTAATGCGGATGAGGGTTAAAATCACTCTGAACTGCAACATTTTCGACTAAAGTGTTCGCAGATTCCAAAGAGGAAATATTCTTGAGAATTAAATTTTTTAAACCAATTTCATTTATTCATTTTTTATTACATTCTATCGGATATGTACCGAATAGTGACCTTTGACCTTTTCAACTATTCGGCCAAACGAATATTCGGTCGATGATCTTTAAACTTAAGCATACAATACTTTCTACGACACGTATCCACACTGCCGGGTCTGAACGATTTTTTGAAAAACTTGTTGAAAGGGGAAAATCTGAACCGAAACTAGGCATTATTCTCAAACATACAATAGGAAAAAGAAATAAAATTACTTGAAATTTTAAGTTTTCATCGAATTACACTAAGGTCTTTTTTTTAAGGTTTTTAAGGTTTTTTTTTACGCGGATTGATTTTGTTCAGTTTTTCTAACACGGCTTCTTTCTGCTCGCGAATCAACACGTTTTTTAAGCGAAAATATTCCGAGTCCTATACGTTAACGACGGAAATCATACCGCGTAAAAAAAACCTTAGTGTACAACAGCAGTGTTTAAATCTTATCTAATGAATAAATTTACTCTAAAAATCGAGTTTTAACAGAAAATTCAATGTTTTTCAAAAAGATACACATTTGATTTTTTTTTAATTTGATTAAGCAAAATATCAGAAACCCGGGTGAAATTCGGAATGTTTTAGAAATATGTGGTCATCCCAGTCAGATTTGATTTTCTTTATTTGGTTTATGGGCAAGCCTGGATGTATCAAGAAAATTTGGAATAAACGATAATCAAAGTATAAAGCTATCAACAGTGAAAAATACACCACGGATACATCTAAAATGTTTAACTGAAACCGTAAGTTTTGATGATTTTGAAGGGTTTTCAACATTACTTTTGGATATTTAATAAATTATTCAACATCAGTTGAAAAATTTGAGAAGTCTGTTTTTGTATATTTTTTTTTAAATAAGTATTCGGCCTATTCGGTCTATTCCGCCGAATACCTAGCTCAACTATTCGGTGAGCCGAATATTCGATTTAACGGTTTTTTGCCGGTATTCTGCGCCGAATATTGTCCAGCTGTCCAAACTGTCCAGCTTTATTTCTGAAAGTATCTAGAGACTTTTTTTTTGAATTTTTAATGGTTTACGGCTCATATTTTGTAAATCAAAACGATCATCAAATGTAAATCAAACGAATAAAATCAATGATTTTTAAAAATCATTCGTTTTGATTTACAAAATATGACTGACTAAGCCGTAAACCATTAAAAATTCCAAATAAAAATCATCCAGTCGCAAATCAATATCTAGAGACTGTAATCGAAAAAACACTTTCATTTGTGAATAACTTTTGAGCGGATTGATGATATTTTATGAAATTTTCTGTGATTCTACCTAGTAATATAATGTTATCTGCGCAAAATTATGTGTCAATCTGTGAAGAATTTTTTGAGATAGCGTCTAATGAACATTGACCAAAATTTTTGGATTGGATCGTGAAAAATCTAGGGAAGTTCAATTGAAAGACCCCAAAACAGCTGTACATCAACTATTCGACTAAAATGCATGTGGTAATTCTTTCTAGAAGTCCTAGAGGATCTAACAGTGAGCTGAAATTTGAAAAAAGTGAGAATGATCAATTCTATGAACGTATGGAAAGTGTGGTGGTTTTACAAAGCTCCATACGAACCTTTCAATTGCAGACGTGGTAAAGCAGCTCAATTTTTCTGTCTGATTCGTCAAACAAACAAAAAACAGACCAAACATCGTATGTTAATGATAAAAAAGAAAGCTGTCCACCGATAAAATAAACAAAATACGATGGTTATATCGTGCGCAAAAAAGCCTTGCCTGAATTTTCAGAAGAAGAACGAGAAGAAAAGTTTTAAAAACAATTCTAGCATCGTATAGTGGTTTAAAATTAAAAAAAAAGTTGGAAAAATCATAAAAAGTTTTTGTGTTAAAGATTATAAGCGGAAGGTTGAAAAAATAAGAAATAAGAGTTTTTTTTTCAATCTTCGCTATTTTTTTCTGTAATTGCTAAAACGGGGTTTTAGTTTTATACTGAAAATAAAATTGAAAAAGAATATTTTTCAATTATTTAAGAATATTTTTGTTAAAATTAAGTAAGGGCTCCTAAATTTCTCTAGGTTAGTTGTATAAATATTTAATTAAACTGATGTTTTATGGTGAATTTGCATATAGATCGAAGCAAACAATGCTAAGTTTACTCTGTGTAAATACTTTAAAATTTTCATTTTTGAACGGAACAGCGTTCCACTAACACATCGTATAAAAAAAATATAGCAGAAACTAGCAGTTGATTTTAAGATATGGTTTTGATGAGGCTTTTGCCTAGCCAAAGCCTAGCGCAAACTTTATTTTTGCTTCCGAAAAATAAATACAGTAATACCTCGCTATAAAGCAACCTCTTTTTAAAGCAACCTCGATATAACGTTACCCAATATAAAGCAACTTTTGCCTCTATATTACGTAACTTTTAAAAATGTTTCTAATTTGAATAAATATGTTCAATTTCAATACTTTTTTGTCATAAAAATATAATAATGTTGTTTATGAGCCATGCGGTAAATTCTCAGAGGCATTAAGAGCGAATGAGCGCAAGCGTTGAAAATGTACAAAAATGTACAAATGTACAAATTTACAAAAGAAGACCAAGATAAAAATCTATCTCCAGCTCAAATCTGGAATGCTAACGAAAGTGGGTTGTTTTTCAAGAGCACACCAACGCAAACATTAGTTGAGCAAGGAGCCAGATCAGCACCTGGTCGGAAAGTCAGTAAGGAGAGGATTACTTTCATGCCATGTAGCAATATGGATGGTAGTTTCAAACTTCCATTGATGATGATAGGGAAATCCGCGAAACTACGAGCGTTAAAAAACATTAAAGAGCTGCCAGTATACTACAGGTCCTCCAAGAACGCCTGGATGACCAGAACTTTAATCAGAGAATGGTTTTTTGAGCAGTTTGTGCAAAAAATCACCAAGTTTCTTGAAGAATCTGGTTTACCTATTGAAGCTGCTCTTGTTTTAGACAATTGTTTTGGGCATTTTAATGCAGATGAGCTGAAAACCGAAGATGGGTCGATCTTCACCATATTTTTACCACCGAATACCACTGCGACAATACAGCCAATGGAGCAGAACATAATTCAAATGATTAAGTCACGGTACAGAAATCAAATGATGCGTGAAATTCAGTTCATGAGATTCAGTTCCCGCAGAAGCTATCCGGAAGTCTTGGAACTTGTTGTATAATCCTTCTGAAATTGAGAACGAGTTACCATTGTCTGTTCTCAGAGAAAGGTGGAACGGAATTGCAGCGAAACTTGCTCAGACGGAAGAGATCGACGAAGAAGATGCTGAATACGCAACGTTAAATGATGACGAAATCGTTTTTATCTAGCCCAGCACATCCAGCTTCCTAATCATCCAGACGAGGATAACAATTTGGAGGGTTGGCAGTCAACAATAGACGATCCACCGCAGTCTGTAAGTTTCTAAAAATCTTTTTTTTTTATCATTGATGTTATTATTAATAATAATGGTAATTTACATCTCCAGACACAATCGAGTGTACAAGAAGATGACGATTATTCACGAGAAACAGAGCAGTCTGCTTTAAACGGTTTTGATGTGGCTATCAAATATGCAGACCAGAGGAGAACGGTTGGCCGCTTAATATGCAATTTTCATTACGGCAGATGCGGTCAAAAGTTATGGACAAAATAGCAGAAGAACAGATTTAACTTAATTGTAAAATTGTGAAAAATATGTATGTTTCACTTCAATTGTTTCTTATAATGTTTGATGAAAATAAATAAACAAAATTGTTGAGTTTGTGACAAAAATATATTTTTTGTACGTTTCTTGAATCCGTACAAACAGACTTTAGAATCAACTTTTTCACATTTACGATCACTATCGATGCTCCAAAGGACCATTTTAAGTAGTGTTTCGATATAATGTAACTTCGATATAAAGCAACGAAAAAAAAAATCGTTGCTTTATATCGAGGTATTACTGTATAGTAAATCAAAAAAAAAATTGGGTTCCTAATCAAGCGAAACTTTATTAGTTCATGATATTTAGGACAGTTTTCCTCTCCAATCTGTGAATTAGATTATAATATATCACTTCGGTATAGACATTTATGAATTTTTAAAGATTTATATGCTTTTTTAGTTGTTTTGGGTTGAGAATAACAAATCATATTTTTAATTCTCAAGTTTGTTTCATGAAAGGTGTATAAAAGTCCTAGAAAATATCTAATTACATCATAACGTTCCTTGAATATTGGAGATTGATTCCAACATAAAAAATTTGGTTGTCGCTGACTTGAAGAAAGGACTTATTTACCAGCTTTTTGGGGATTTGAACCACTGTGCGTATGTGCAGTTTATAATAGTAACCAAGGGTAAGATTGATCACTTTTTTCAATTTTTTAAATTATTTTTTCTGTTAACGGAAGTGTGGCATGTTCCATATTTTTTAAACCAGTACTGAACTCCTATGAACTTAAAACATGATTGCAGAAATTTATTAGATTACTTTAAGTTTGATTTAATAATCGATTTTGTCTTTGTTTAGAATTTGATGTTTTGGGGTAACATTGATCAGTCTCTATTTATACGGTTTTAACGTGGTTTCTCGATCATAAAGGATAAAAAAACACCTCCATAATATTTACAAATGCTAGTATATCTATTGCTAAGGCAGTTCGAAACAAACTCAATTGATAAAAAATAATTAGGAGCAATTAATGGGATGAATCATCCAATAGGATGAAAATCCCTGAAAAAAAATTAAATTAATTATGCAGCTCTACAAAATTGAACACAACATTTTCGGTGGCACAAAGATACTAAATTTTTAACTTTTGGTTCAGTGAATTCTGAGATATAGAATGCTGAATTTAGGTTTTTCTTGGTTTAGATTTCTTCGCGATCCAAAAAAACAACACCGCGGTCCTCTTATTTGTTAAGGCCGAACAACATAAAATCGAAAGATGAGCAATGATACTGCATAAATTAAGGGGCTAAATTTTTAAAAAAAAATTTACTTTTAAACAATTAATTACAAAAAAAAAGAAATTTTGCCTTCATTCAATTTCCTAGGCCCTCGTACTATTTCCCTCTAGTTTATTCCTTCAAACTTTACCATTTAACAGGGTTTCTAGCCTTTTGTCCCAGACTGGTTTACTCTTGGAAAAAGTTCCTATTTTTCAATATAAAAAAAAATATCTAAAAACACAACAAAAACTACACCAAAACTATACATTTACTAAAAAAAAATGTTGAACACTCACATATATCAACATCCTGCTTTTAAACGCTGTGATTTCATCAAAAAGGGTGTTTGTTTGCGAGCCTTCGAAAAAAATAGATATTTAAAGATTTTGAAATTACTTTTTTACTTACATTTCAAACTCAACTTATAGGTTATTAAACGTAGAAACAAGTTTCGATATATTTTAACTTCAGATCATCAATAACTAGATGATTATGCGAAAAAAAAATCATGTTGATCAAAGTTACCCCGGTCCCAAATTTGTACGGGAAATTTAAACCTGCGGAATGTTATACGCTGCAGGCTTTTATTGATCCTAGGCCTAGTACAAGGCTCCATGCCAAATTTGAGCCATATCGGATGTATGGGATTTTGAGCCATTTCGTTCGGGAGGAACATGAAAAACCAGTTTTTTACCAATAACTCTGGCCCCCTTCGGCCGATGTCTTTTGAAAATGGTGTTTCTCTAAGCCTAAATTATGAAAAATATTTCATCCAAAAACTGCATTTCGATTATAGTAAACATAAAAAAGTTATTAGGCTTCAAAAATGGGCTGACATTTTTAAGGATGATATTCACCACTGTTAATGAGGCGTCAAAATGTTCGACCACCCCGAATACTCAATTTGAAATGTATACCATATTTTTAAAGCATGACCGATTTAGATTGTTTTTGTTGCTTTAGATAGTAAAATCTCAGATTTTTCAAATATTTGGTTGTGGTTGTGGATTATATTCACGTGATAGCACAGATGAAGTGATAGTTCGTGGAGAAGTCCAGGCGAAACTTTAGCGGAGAATTAAATTACTTGATCCCCATTTGTTGTTTGTAGCCTTGAAGCCTAATAACTTGTTTATGTTAATTTTAATCGAAATGCAGTTTTTGGATGAAATATTTTTCATAATTTAGGCTTCACAGCAAAAAAAAATGTAACGATGGACGATGTAATTTCTGGAGACGTTGTAGTATTAGGGATTTCTGTTGAAATAATACATCTAAACGATGTACACAATGTGAATACGTCGTGTGGTGTAATATCACAACTTTCTGTGTGATATCGCATCAAGTAGTCAATGTTTTCTTCAATTGACATTCAAATTTCTTTCTTTTCAAAAAGTTAGAAACGGATTACGGACCTCAGCTGTATTTGTTTGGCGTGTAAGTACTACCAAAATTAAATAAAAATGTAAGCAAACCTATCGCTTTGAATATAATTTCAAAATTTTTCATTTTTAGGAAATTTGGCTCATTTTGCATCAGCGGTACAATACATACCAGAAGGTTTCAAACAGCCGGATACATACTGACGATGTAATTTTAAGTAACATTTGCGACACAAGTTATGTGCAGGTATTTGATGTAATTTCACAATACTTTTTTTGCTGTGTTAGAGTAAACCCATTTTCAAAAGAAATCGGCCGAAGGGGGTCAGAGTTATTGAGCTTAGCTTAGCTTGAGCTTAGATAAACCGTACATTTCAGTAGTTGCTACTCCGTGATTGACAAGAACTATCAAAATTGTACATAGATCCAAATAAATGGGGCTTGGGATTAGCTTACCATTTTCTGTGTACACGTTTCGAAAGTTCCTTATCTTACATGGTCAATAACGGCGCCGGCCACGTCCTTACGGTTCATCGGGGAAAGGGAAGGATTGTTAGTTCGACTTCCGTTGCTACTAGAGACCGAATACACCTCTAAATCTCCACGGTCGTCACAGGAAGGGTAGTTTGTTAGTGGGGAAGGTAAATAAGATCTGGATTCCCTTTGGGAAGGGATGTGATCAAAGGAAAGTTAAATATTTAATGATCTTCGCGTCGCATTCGAGTACATCGCGTTTTTATGTAGAGCAAATACGTCCTAACATGACATTGCCATACACGTGCAATGTACAGAGCACCGGTGCATCTCACCGAATTTTATCGCGCGCTTAAGACGAGAACGTGGCACTGTCATACACGTACAATGCACTTGGCACATGTGCCACTCACCGAATTTAACCGCGCGCTTAAACGAGAAGAGCAAAACGTCTTAACGTGACATTGTCATACACGTACAATGCATTTGGCACCGGTGTAACTCACCGAATCTTACCACGCGTTTGAAACGAGAAGAACAAGGACGAGAGAAAGAGAGAGAGAGAGAAAAGAACGAACCAAATTTAACCGCATTGAAAATAATTAATATTGAAATAATCATACACGTACAAAACACTTTTATCGTGCGCTGTAAATCAAAAGAAAACACGTCCAAACGCGGCATTGCAATACCCGTACGAAATAAAACGCGGAAAATTTATCCATCGCCGAACACTGTACAAGCCTTCGATTTCACGGCAGGTAGCCAAAAAACTCACTACTAACAACAAACCAACGAATTTTATTTCTCTCGAATTAAAACTTTATCTGTCAGGTTCACATACATTAAGCAAGTTTGAATTGAAATGAAAAATATACTTAGCTTAGTATCCTGTTGAAAGGCAATTCTTCTGTGGGCAACGGTATCGGGTGAAAATTCGCCAATCGATGTCATCAAAAAACCATACATCGAATTTTGATGAACTGGCAGCACAAAACTGTAGAACTATAATTGCGCCATCTCCATTTGAAATGAATAATGAGCTTTCGAAAACCCATAGCAGCACCATCTTATGTTGAAAATCACTTGAGAAAAAAGGCATAACAGCGCCATCTTCTTTCAAAAAAGGACTTGCTAAAGGCTTTTCGAATTGCGGCCATTTTCTCGACTCAGAAAGAAAACAAAACATACAAATATTTTAACATAAATTGCACTTCATAGTTAACACTTTTCACTAAAACTTCACAACTCCTCTGACCACAATCACCTCAAAATTCGCTTTAATAAATAAAACTTAACAAAGACCAATTACTTCACCGCAAAATCAACATCTTTTCTTCTCCTTGTAAGAAGTAACACCACTGCTTTGTTTTTTGTCTCTCTCCCCTCCGGCCGAAGGGGGTCAGAGTTATTGATAAAAAACTGGTTTTCATGTTCCTCCCGAACAAAATGGCTCAAAATCCCATGCAAACTTCAGGCTCGTTGATCGACCCCTTCCCGTGATCCGTTCTGGCCCAAATTTGGCATGGAGCCTTGTACTAGGCCTAGAAACATTATAAGTCTGCAGCGCATAACTTTCTCAAAAGTCGGGTCATTTGGGGCACTCTTGTTGACAATCTCCCTAAACTTGTCATAGCTTCGATAAAATTTAAAAAAAAAAGTTACTTTGAAGATCAAACTCAATGAAATGAAGAGCGTAAAAAAAATAGCCTTGATTTAGAAAAACGGTAGTTCATAGTGTGCAATATAGATGGCGCTTATGTTGCCCAAAAATTTTGGTGCTTATTCACTAGACGCTATCTTAAAAACTACTCGACAGAACGCCACAAAATTTTGCACATAATAACATTACTTTTTTTTAAGGGATTTTAACTCCATAGGAGGCATTCGTCCCTAATAAGAACATTACGTTACTAGATAGTATTACTGAAAATTTCATCAATTTTCAACCATGCGCTCAAAAGATATTCATAAATGAAAGCCTTGCATTTTTTTTTCGAATACAGTTCTTATTTGCAGAGCAGATGAGAAAATTCACCAGTGAACCACTTATGGATTCAACTTGCAAGTTATTTTTTAACTTTCATCATTCTAAATAACCTTTCGCGTGCTGCATACATGATCATTAAAGAATTTCAGTCAAATTCACATTTTCAGCATGCAGTGACTAAAAATGATTACTATCATTTCACATTGAAACGTATACTATCGGTAGAGTTGATTGCTTTTATGAATTCTATCATTTACATTCTTCCAATTTTACAAATCACGAATGTAATTTTTCAAATTTAAAATATTCGATTGTTAATTTACTACAATCACGAAAGCATTGCCACGTGTCGTTCTGATTGAATCGTCAAAGCGGTGCGAAATATGCAATTCAGGTGCATTCGATTTCGATCGATTAGGTAGGTTCATACTTTGGTAACATTGTGATAGTTGGTTGTACATATATCTATCACTTATTGCTCAACATTTAATTTCAGAGTTAAGCATATTGATAAGGTTAATAAATATAAAAATACCTCACTCTCAATCGAGCATTTAAAAATGGTAAAAGAAAAAAAATCCAAGTGCCACATGAAAAA
Organism: Uranotaenia lowii; assembly: GCF_029784155.1. NCBI lineage: Eukaryota > Metazoa > Arthropoda > Insecta > Diptera > Culicidae > Uranotaenia > Uranotaenia lowii. The sequence goes on along the minus strand of NC_073693.1, from coordinate 286,911,064 downwards.
AAAAACCAAATGTATTTATTTGTTTAACACGTCATTTAAAAAACAAACACGAAATGACCAGGCTAGCGGCAAACTAACATAAACATGCACTCACTACAATTTGGTATTTAGCACCTCGCGTGAGTGGTCGTGCGTGATTTTGCGCACTGGAAGCTTATTGATTCTCGCTTTTCCTCCCCTAGTTCTGTATGTAAGCTTCCCGTACCGGATGTCAAGCCGAAAATCACAGATTCTATCCTATATAGAAATATGGAGGGGCGCGTAGATGAAATTGATGGGAAAAAACACAATTTTGTAGAGGCTCTACAAAGAACACACACAATAGAAAAAATCTAAATTTTTAAAGATTCAAAATAATTCAAAAAGATTTAAAAGATTCAGTTATCAATTTTTACAATTTTGACAATTTTGACAATTTTGACAATTTTGACAATTTTGACAATTTTGACAATTTTGACAATTTTGACAATTTTGACAATTTTGACAATTTTGACAATTTTGACAATTTTGACATTTTTGACAATTTTGACAATTTTGACAATTTTGACAATTTTGACAATTTTGACAATTTTGACAATTTTGACAATTTTGACAATTTTGACAATTTTGACAATTTTGACAATTTTGACAATTTTGACAATTTTGACAATTTTGACAATTTTGACAATTTTGACAATTTTGACAATTTTGACAATTTTGACAATTTTGACAATTTTGTCAATTTTGACAATTTTGACAATTTTGACAATTTTGACAATTTAGACAATTTTGACAATTTTGACAACTTTGGCAATTTCGACAATCAAAAGTTATTTCAGGTATTCGAATTCCGATAAATTGATAGACCCCTTGCTGGAACATGGTCTGGGAAGCGATAAAGGACTTGTTTTCGCGAATTTCATGTCCCTGCTTCGTCTGAGAACCGTGAGTTCTAGGACTCACGCACGCACGGCGTGTGATATCAAACAGAGAGTAGCTATTTCCCGGCAATCCTGCCTGCCCGACTATGTTGTTCGATAAAAGCAACCGATAGAGCGCGATTCGCTCCAGTTCCTGTGTCAGCCTCACGGGAATGCTCTCACGGGCGACAATCAAAAACGGTGCAGACAGTTTCGAAGCTGCTGCTGTGCGAAAATTTGTAGGCAGTCTGGATTTTTTGAGCTGCAAAATCTAAAATAAGTAGTTCCGGTTACGTTTGTTTTAGTTTTAAATAGAATCAGTTTGATTCAAACAAATGAACTAAACCACCAATAAACCCACCCATTCAAGTAAGGATACATTTTTCGCTCAAAAAACCCTGAAAAAATGAAGTGCTGCCGCCATGCGATAAGAGAAGGGAAGTGATTTATTTGTCCAATTGCTCGTTCATGTGAGAAAATTCCGGGCGTAGTGTCCCCAGGCTCCATCGGATTTACAACCCTTCGAGTGGAAAGCTGAATAGTGAAAATAAGTATACAACCTTTATAGGATTGCTGTTTACACGATAGGTACGTGAATGACATCAGTCTGTGGCTGGAGGATATAAATCGAGGCGTTCATCAGTCAACGCAGCCATCAGAATACCTACCTACTTGTGCCGGATTATTATTGAACCGGAGCTGCTGCACGAATCTATTTTAATTAGTGGGTGAGTTATTGCCTATTTATGTGCAGATGAATGGTCAGGAAAAACAAGGTCAATGAACAATTTGGTAGGCTCGTGCAGGTTATTCTTGACATAAGACAGGCTTAACAGAATTGGATGTGTTTTCTATTAAAGAAAATTTCAAAACGTTTGTAAACTGATTTGACCCTCTCTAAAACCCATTTTTTCGCTGAAAAATTCCCAGCAGCTAAGTTTTACGATGACATAAAACTTTTTTCTACGAAAAACTTTATCATTGAAAATGATAACTATACGTTATTTGATTTTTAAATAAGCAAAACAGTCTGATTAATCTGAACATGAGTTTATTATCTATCCCACGTTTCGGTGTTATGTTGGCACCATCTTCAGGAAAAAATAATGTGTTTTTTCTTTGTTGTGGAGCTTAACTAAGGACCAACAAACTGACAATATACTTAACTTAAGTCCCACAACGAAGAACAAACATTTCAAAATCGAAAAACTTTATCGTTAAGGAAAATTGTTTGACTATTTTTTTTTCCAAAGTTGTAGAACCACAAGGGGTAAGAAACTCTACTTTTAGTACTTTTTCGGTAGTAGTACACACTTCGACATTTTTTTCCTAAACTTTGAGACATATTAAGATATATTATCATAAATTCCTAACCCACCACCCCCCCCCCCCCCCCCCCCCAAAAATGTTCCACAAATAATTGAAATACTCAAGGCCTGATTAAGGGGGAGGGGAGGGCAATAGGGGCAATTGCTCACGGGGGCTCAGGGCCCCCCTGAGGAAGGAAAAAAAAACATAGTTAAAATCACACTGCTTTTAGTTAAAGAAATTTGAAATTAAAATTTAAAATCTGTATTGAAACGTTAAATCAAATAGTATAGGGCGCTCCCCTGAAATTCTGGCTCGGAAATTTTTTATTTATAGAAGTTTATGAGGGCCTCTAGTTCCTTATTTTTCAAAGCACGTATCAAGGCCAGGTAAATATGATTGTTTTTTCTAGAAAAACTTGAAAAATCTGTAGATTCAATTCCAATTTTTTCTCAAATCGAAACACGAAAGCAAATCCGAGAAAAATGCAATTTTCATTACCAAGATTCATGGGGAAACTGAAGAAAATCATACTTCTTTCAAATTTTTCATCAAAAACCCGGGCAAGTCCAGAGAAACCATGCAACCTGGAATGCTCACGTTACAATAAATAAAACTACATTTTCTATTCGTTTTCTTTCAAACTGCGGTTGATTACGATTTTTGGAAAAGCTTCTTTAGCATGCAGTCATAGATTTGAAACTCGATCTAAAACTTTCTCAAAACTTTCGATGTTTATATTTTTGACTCTGAGCATTTCTTTTTTTTTTAAATTACCCTTTTTTCAAGCTTATATCCTGAATTCTTGTTAAAATGCAATAAATCCAGAGTTTTATTGTGTGATTATGTGACATAATCATTTCTATATTTATATTTAAATCATTCCTAAATTTTGCAATGACAAAAATTTTACAAGTTTTTCTCAACGGGTTCATAGTCCATGTAGTAGACGCATTATATGCATTCTTAAATCTTGTTCTCAATTTTATATTCACCAGCTGTAAAAGTTCTACTTAAAAAGTTAAAATTTTCTCTTCTTTAAATTTGATCTGTAAGAATCTTATTCTGAATTTTGCATTCCAATTCAAAAAAATCGTCAAATCACTTGAAACCAATTTTTTTTTGGTGAAAAGATATGATATTAGAATAAACATTTGAATTATGAGTAATAAATATGGTATTTCCTACTTCGGCTCTGATATCGAGTTAGTTTTTAATTTTTTCTATATTTGAACTTTTTTACAATTTATTTTCGCTGAATCCCCAAACCGAAGTTTCCGTCAACATTTATCAAGCATTTTCCATGCGTCGAAACCAATGAAAAATGGATTGCGATTGCCGAGGTGTACGCTGAATTGATATGACATTTTTTATGGTCGTTGGTTGGCAAGGTTGCCAATCACCAGCGCCAAAACTACAGATTTTCACTGCATATTTCCTCTTGATTTGATTGATTTGACATTATGAGTTTGATTTGATTTGTGTCCTTGAGTTGTGATTCTGAATTTTACCGTTATGTATGTATCTCATTCTTAGATTTAATTTAACTAATTCACAATCATCACGAAGGAAAAAATAATTCAATTTTTGGTGAAGCACACCCGCATAAATAAGAATGGTAACCAAATGATTTCCATAAAAGTCAAACGACGATTTGATGAAGCGTGAAAAGACTTTTAGCAAACAGTAATCGAAATTGTAAATTACATTCCTTTAATCGTGAATTCCGAATTGACTGTATTTTAAATATGTCGTTAAATTATGTAACAGTTAAAAACTGTTAAAACCGTTGTATGAAAAAACTATTTAGTTAAAATCGAAAATTTGCTTATGGAAATCGTACCACGTTCATAAAACTATTACTGTTAAAGTTTTGCCTTAAAGTTATGCTGTAAAGAAAAGTTTACAGTAATCATTTGGTTGCGATCTGTCACATCGTTCTTCCAACATTATTCATACTTTTCTCTAAAGCGTTCCTGAAGCACGCATACATGTTTACTTTTTGCAAAATGAAAAAAAACGTAATATAAGATTTTAATAAACATTCATTTTTATTGATTTCTTCGTTCTAATTTCACAATTTCACATTATTCGTATTCGTATCCTGGAACGGCAATTGGCAATGTTGAACAATACGCTTACGGTGATAGAAATACGAAGAGGGTTAAGATCCGAATGGTTCCATTGCCAGGCTCCTTTTCCCAAAGAGTAATATTTTGCAGGAATGGTGGAAACGCCAACGGGTGAGTTTTGAACCAAATTGAAGCTTTCTAGACCCCAGGGTTTGAGAAATCCAACAATGACCCCAAATCGTCTCAGTCTAATTTACTATATCATGATGAAAACGAGTGCTGTATTGGAAAATTGCAAAAAGTATTAGAACTTTTAAAAATAGCATGGCAGGTAACATTTACCATGCTATTAATGTTTTCGGTTAAATTAAAAGTTAAGTGAGCTTGTGAGGTACTCGATCGAATCGAAAAAACCATTAACAAATTATATTCTACGTAGAAGTTTATTCGAATGTAGTTTCTGCGCTTTTTTGTGTGATTACCTTGAATCTTTCGTTAATTTTTTACTAAGCTGCTGTAAGTCTTTTGTCAATATTCAGTCAACATACCGTTGAAAAGCTTTTTTTTTTGTCTTTATTAGAGAGACTTGCAGCCTTTGGCTGGTTCGTCTCTCGTTGAAAAGCTATTTTCAATCTTGTATCAATAGGGCTTTTGCTACCCACACATACAAAAGGTCTGTTGCGCATTTGCTCTAAAAAAGAGTCATTTGGTATATTTTCTATCATCTGATAAAAAGGGGAAATGACTTTGTGGATATTTAATAGAAGAATAGTCCGGAAACAAGCACAGTAAAATTTTAAAAACCTCAACCATTTATGTAAGGCACTAGCAACGGTTGCCCCAGATTCTTTGTAGGCAGACGCTGGTCTATCTTATAGAGTTTCCAACCAGTAGGATGAAGTTAAGGGCTTCCGTCGTGAAATTTATCAATAAACTTTTGTAAATTATTTTTCGGCATATCGGTGAAAGGTATATTCTTGGAGAAAGAATATCAGAAATGAAAATTGATGAAGATGGATAGAAAAGTGAGAAGAAAATTTACAGGTGTTGAAAAGAGCGAAAGAGCATTTTTGGGAAAACTTATTAACGTACACCCATACACATTTCACCGATATGCCGAAAAATAATTTACAAAACTTAATTAACGATGGTTAACTTATCTTAAATATCTTAAAAATTTATCAATAAACTTTAGCTATATTTGGTCTACCTCCACTGAAATTGATCGAATCCATCACAAAATCTTAATTTTTTCAGCGAACCTCACTCGCAATCCCCAACAAAACTTATAAAAAAGTATACAAATATACTGGCTTCTTTATAATGTGCTGTAAAACAGAAAACTTTCAATAGTTTTCGTAAATTACTTGAAAAAATAACTTTCTTCCGTCGAGTCGTATTCATTTTACATGGAGCTGTCACTTTTGTTTGCCCAACGGCTTACTTATACTAATGCACTGTGGAAATGCCCTATAAGGATCTTCCAATTGTTACGTCATGACTTTCTTTATTTAAATATCTGTCATTTTTTTTCAATATTGTGTTAAACTTAGACTCGAGTCTATTCTTTAAACTTTCCGTCAAACATGTGCTAGTTTCTAATTCCAGTACATTTGTAGAATTGTCAATTCAATTTGAGCCTTCTTCAACCATGTTAGTGACTTTGAAAAAAAAATCTGATTTAAGTAGGGTGAACATGGAAAGTTTGTAGGTTTGTTTTATTTATTTTTTTTTTTTTTCAAAGAACATGGATAAACTCGAAGTTTCCATCGGGCTCAGTTGTCGTAGTCCTTCGGGTACGATCTTTTAGTTCTCTCCCACTGGTATTTCAGAACTTTAGGATTCTGTAGTCGCTATTCCGAAATCATCAAAACTCATTTGGTCAAAATGTTCCATTTTGTCCAACATATGCTTTTCTATTACTGAGGCCAAGAGTCCTTAAAAAAAACTTATTTTCAACAAGCAAATTTTTTTTTGAATCGTTCTATAGGAATTTTTGAAATCACTTTTGGGCTACTTTTCGACTAGATCAGGTCATAATTTTTACTTTAATTTTACTCAAACGTAACTTTTTTCAATACTTTTTTGCCTCATGGTCGCTTCTAATTCTGTAAAGTGCAAATTTGTTGATAAAAGCTATACCAAATAGTTTCAAAGAAATTTGAGTTTTATTGTGTGAAAAAGTCATATTTTTCAAGTTTTATTGCCAAAATTTGATTTTAATTGTGATATAAAATCTACTTAAGACTAAAATATACCTATTCCAGATATCATACTTTTCATACATTGATCGATTCTTGAATTACTAGGAAGTAGCATTTCAAATTTCCGACCAGAAATCCCAGACATAATAAAATTTTAGGGCATCCTAACCCACATGGTTCTCCAGCAGCTTCTTTCAACTTGAAATCGAAAGCTTTATTCTTATCTACATGTCAAACAGAAGATTGTAATCAGCTATGAAGATAGCTCGACTAAACTTTTGGGTTCATTGAGGAAATAAACAGGGTTGGGGGTTTCATGACTATAACAACAAAGAGATAGGTATACAAATTTTATTTTGGTTATTTTGGAAATTTTGGTTTTAAAAAGTGAATCATAAAGTAAAAGACACTTTTACATTGTTTTGGCTACAAACAGTTGCGTCTTTCATATTGAATTCAATTTTGCGTGGTTTCAAGTTAGGGGTCGCTAGTAGCCGCCTGTTGGTAGCTTTAGTCAGTTTCCTATTGGTGGAGTGCTTCAAGGATTCGAGCAGTAATCTAACACATGCCCCATAAACCCATTATATGTATGTAAATATGTATTTTATAGAGTAGAGGTTCAATAATGGCATAGAGGGCGAGAGTTGATTTTTTAGTCTTCACGCTAAACGGTTGATAGCTTTTCAGGTTACTGATACCTACTAGAGTTCTTTTATAATTTTTTATAGTTTTACGGACACCAAACCATGATATTTTACATGGTATGTACGATAGGTGCGAGATTTTGAATTGACTGCACACTACACATTTAACCACAACTTTAAATTGCAATTTCCCTAAAGTTTAAGTCTACCTAGTAAACATTTGAAGTTTAAGAAAATTGATAATCAATAGAAAATTACATGCACAAATATCAACATTAGAACAGTCTTACAATCATTCGCAGATTACAAACTATTCAACATGCACTCTCGTCTGCTAACGCTCTTTTGGCGCCGTAAGCTACTACTCCTGGCTTCTTCAGCTCTGTTCCTGTTGGCCCTATGGTTCTGGGGCTTCCTGTATACTACGCACGTCAATGACGGTGGCAAGATTGTATCCATCAAGGAGCTGATGATGGGCGGCGGAGGAAGTGGATCCTCCCTTAGCGGAGCCCATCGAGAAAATCTGCTGCAACGGTTAGGATTCTACGATGAGCTGCTCGATGAAACTGGGGCCGGTGGCGTCAAATTCGTAAAACCCACCGTCGAAGGTTTGTTGGCGAGAAGTAGAGGTAAGTTACTGACACAGTTTACTAAATTGTTGAAGTAATTACGATCTTCATTTTAGCTAAATTTTTCAACGAGTGGGAAGCGATAATGCAAGACCGAGACGAAAAACCACACAGTGCTAGAGAAATAAACAAACGAAGATCAACAGAGGAACTTAGGATAGCGGCTGAAAAACAGAACCACTATGAACACGAGCTGAAGAAGATGGGTGTTCCGGTTATTGCCGGGATAGGACCCGGTGGTCACCCCCCACCTTTACAACGCTTAGTTCATTTGGATCTCAAAGGAGCCCCACCGAAGATTGCTTACTTGAAGCGATTGATGCCAATCATGAAAACCTTAGGAGCAACAGGTATTTTGCTGGAGTACGAAGATATGTTCCCGTACGGCGGACCACTGTCTCCCATTACAGCAAGGAATGCCTACCAAAAAGAAGAGCTTACAGAAATTTTAAAGACTGCTTTCGCCCTAGGACTGACAGTCATCCCGCTGGTGCAAACATTCGGACACCTAGAGTTTGTGCTAAAGTTACAAGAGTTTACGCACCTGAGGGAAGTCGAAGATTCGCCACAAGCCCTGTGTCCCAGTAAAAATGCTTCCATGGTATTTTTGGAAGAAATGCTAGAGCAGGTTATAGACTTTCATACACCGGCCAAAAATATTAATCTGCTTCGCAAGGAAGATGTAGAAAAACTCACACCCAAACTAACGCACATACACATCGGTTGCGATGAAGTATACCAAATTGCTCAATGCTCACGATGCAAAAACCGACTCAAAGATCAGCTGTTTTTAGATCACGTTTACAACGTGGCATCTATTATTCGTAAAAAGTGGCCACATATAAAAATCATCATATGGGACGATATGTTGCGGCACATGCCTGTTGAAACCTTACAAGCTTCGGGCATAGGTAAGCTTGTAGAGCCCATGATCTGGGTGTATGCCGAAGATATCTACAAATTTATACAATCTTCGACCTGGGACAAATACTCAATAGTATTCAATACTGCTTGGGCAGCATCAGCATTCAAAGGAGCTCATGGAGAAACTCTACTGATCCCACCGATTAGAAGACACCTAGAAAACACTCTCCGATGGCTTGCCGTTATGCAGGGAGAAGGGTCTCGCTTCCCCGATGGTCTTCAAGGCTTGGCTTTAACCGGCTGGCAACGGTACGATCATTTTGCGGTTCTCTGTGAAATGCTTCCTTCGGCTCTTCCTTCATTGGCTGTCTGTTTGTCAACAGCATCTCGTGGATATTTTGATGTGAATCCCAAGACAAACCCAATCCTGAGTAGTTTAACCTGTCCAGAGCCAACAAGCGATCGACATGCATGGATTGAACTGCACAAGGATTCCATTCTTTCAACGTTTTCGAGGTGCATGTTTCCGGGAAGCGTCATCTATCGGTTCATGCTGCGGCTAATGACACTGATCAACGAGGCCAAGGAGTATATCGATGACGTGAAGCAGAAGCGTGGCTGGCTGACGGACTATAACGTGCGGCATAATTTCACCTCCGGCACACGAGTGGACGACTTGCTAGGAGAAGATTACCGATTGCTGAATTCGATTACCAACCTGGCGAGGAATGCTGCTTCGACGCTGGCTGATGTTTATGATCATGTGAGTATAGTTAATCAAAATTGAAACGTTGTTTTTGAGTTTTCCTTAGAGGGCAGAACTTTGCGTAGATGCTGAAAAACTCAGCATTAATCTATCGGGTTTCTTGTAACCATACTCAAGAGCTCATTTTACACCTTTCCTTCACCATCCGGTAGACATCATCTTGCCAGTAGCTTTGGCGTAATGGTTAGAGCTTAAGTCATGCTCTTAAGATCAAGTCCCGGTCATGACACTTACAGTACATTTTCTGTAGTTTGGTGGTTTTTGCATTCGCAAGATGGTACCCATCAAACTTACAAAGATGTACACTAAGTGTTGAGGAAAAATATCTCCTCATAGAATCCTTTAGTTTCTTTGAGATCTTATTACGTGGACATTGCTCGAGAACGACCTGCGAACACTCGAAATATTCGAGTGACGAATGTTAAGAACCATCATTGGCAACGTGCAGGAGAACGGAGTGTGGAAGCGAAGGATGAACCCAGTATCCAGAAGGTGGTGAACGCTGGACGGATACGCAGGGCAATATATTTTGCGAGACTGTCGGACTGTCATCCGAGTTATTGCGTTAAATCCCACGCGTGTGCTGTGACAGACGCGAGTCTAGGATAAGCTGCTCTCAATCGGCACACGACGGACATAAAGGTGGCAAACCTCGAATCCTGGAGATAAGAACTCGGACTTCGAGTCGTTAGATGAGAGGTCAGGCCTCGAGTCTTCAGGAGTAGAGGTTTGCGTGATCAACCCCGAGTCTTTATGATATTTAAGAGGCGGGTCTCGAGTCGCAAGAGGAGAGATTAGGCCTTTAATCAATAACAGGAGGGGTGGAAGTAGCTACCTCGAGCCATTACGAGGAGAGGTCAGATCTAGAGTCGCTAGAGCAAAGGTCTGTGTACGTCAACCTCGAGTCGATGTGAGGAGGGGTCGGATCTCGAGTCGTGAGAGGAGAGATCAGGCCTGGAGTCGCGAAGAGCAGAGATTTATGTGGGAATCTCGAGTCACTGCTAGGAGATGTCGGTTCTCAAGTCGTTAGAGAGATTTAGGAATTCGAGTCGTAAGGAGTTTAAGGAGCCTGACCAGTCTTACCTAACCCTTGCTGCTGACGATGAAACCTACCCCTTTTCTGAACTCCTTTTGACAGACCGAGGAAAAATTTTAGCCCTTAAAGTTTCGATGCCCAAACAAATTGGTTTTGAGACTGCCTTTATTTATTGCTTGAAAAAATAAACTTTTTGACCAGGAAGATATTCAAGGTTTACCCAAATATACAACCGTTAGTCAAATTAAGATTTTGTACTAATTGAGTAATATTGCTTTACTTTCAGTGGACTTCCGGAGAGTTCATCGAGCAGCGCATCTACCCGATCCTGGCCGAATTGAAGCACCTTGAACGGATAGGCGACGATCTGAAGAAGCGTAAAACCTGGCCCCAGCGTCCGCTACCCTACCTGAAGCCCTTCGAGGCGCTCGGGATCGACGAGAAAACATAGCTACAGGAGTACATCAAAATCCCGCTGAACCTTTAAACGAAAGACGTACCCTTTACCTTTACAAGTATAGGGGAGAATGAGGATACTTGATCCCTGGGGATACTTGATTCCTTAGCTATATCTCGAAACTGGAATGTCTTACAAAGATCAAATGTTCTAGAAAAATGTGCCAAAATGAGCAAAATAACAATGCCTGTAGTTTAAAAAATTTTTACAAAATAATTGTTTGAGTGATTGAACTTTGTTTGAAAAATTTCGCAAAATGTAACTTGAAGATCTTTTTTCATCACTTTAAAATGTTCCTTACATGGGAAAATTATGAAAATATATTTGTTCCAATGTATCAATCGTTCGAGCGTAAAATGAACTTCATAATGCCATATTTTCAAAGCAATGGAAAACTCTCAACTTTTTTCAGAAAAAGTTTTCTAAAATGTTGATTATGGGTACAATTGATCCCCTAGAGTTGGGTACAATTGATCCCCCTTCCAAACGGCATATTCTTCTTCTGAATTGTTCGTTATGATTGCTGATTACGAAATTACTAATATTTATCCAAAAACTAATATTTATCAAACAATTGTCTGAAGAAAAGAGCAAAAATAATTAAATTTCTTTTAATTATATAAAATAGCGCCTTTAAGTATGCAATGTTAATAGCGTTGAGACAAAGTTAAAGAATTTTCTTCTTATGTCTGCTATAAATTGTGAAATGAGAACAAACATGACCAAAATAGTCAATTAACATTCTATCTTGGGGTTTTGTTTGATTTTTATACAAGGATTAGGGCTTCCTGAATAAAAGATCAAGTCTCCTTCAATAGGGGATCAAGTCTCCCCTAACTTCAGAAAAATCGCAATTTTTTTACTCCCACGAAAATGCTTCTACTTCATCAACGGGTTCAAGTATCGATCCAATTTTTGGAGCATAGAAACTTGAAGTTACAAGCTGCCAGAAAATGTCAAAGACGGCGAGTTTCTAAATTTTTCCAGAAAGATATGGTGAAAATAAGAAAAGGGGATCAAGTATCCCCACTCTCCCCTACAGTAAGACTCCACCAAAAACCTTTTTAGAGAATAGCTTAGACAAAAAAAAAGTCAACTGGTAGCAAATTTTCCTGTTAGCGTTTCTCATGTGCAGATACGATTGTGAGAGTCCAATTGCAGTGTATTAAAATTTGCTTCGCGAAATTTTCCGTGGCGTTAAATGTAAGAAGAAGAGAGAATGCTTAAGCAAAGAAATTTTAAATTTCGACATAGAACGTAACAAAATTAAGAAATGCATTTGGCGCAGTACAATCTGAATAGGATTCAATTTTTATCATATTTTTTTTACAAAAAGAAGCTTAAGTTGTGTTTATTTCCATAGTAAAAATTAAACCTTTTTTTTGAAGGGACTGGTTCGTTAAAGGCTAAAAATCTCCCTAATAAAGACATAAAACCATTTTTTTGTTTTTTTCATCCAATTGTTACGCCTCGCAAGAAAAAAAATCTCCAACAGTATTATTTTGAAGAAAAAAAAGTAGTCGAATAGTGTAACCTGTTTCGGTAAACAAGACTGAAATTCAAATAACTCAATTATATTGAATGTCGTAGGAACTGTCCGCTAAAATCAGCTAAGGCAAAATTCATTGAATGTATTTGAATCAAGAGTAGTCTTCGAATCGACGAACATGAAATTCTCATCTTAATAAAAACGAAAATCCATAGCTATACCATACGGGTGTTTGCATTTATTGTCACATCACAATCAATTTATAGTGGGGAACTTAAATAAATTAGAGATTCCTTTTTGTGAAATTTAAATTTTCAAACTGCTCTCAACACAGCCTAGAGCATTCCACCGTCAACCAATTCTAGCACAATATCAGTCATCTTTTGTCGGCAAAGCTCGTTCGGAGGTACGTTCAATTCCGGTGGGGTCGTTGCCATTTCGGAACCACTTACGTACAAATCGGGCGCCTCCTCAGACGAACAGGTACTGATAGGCAACATATCCATGGCTGCGCCCAAGCCAAACCGAGCATAAGCCCGGAACTCCTCGTCGATCTGGCGTTGAAGGTCCGGTTCATCGACAGCAAAGTCCTGGAAGGATCCCAGCAGTTTGAGCGATTTTCCCAGCTGCTCACCGTAAGTTTGTAGCCATTTTTGAAGATTATCCTTTCGAACGGACCCTTCCGTACAACAGTAGATAAGATAGGTTAGATCCAAGGCTAGGGATCCATGCCGGACCAGTTGGAAATCGACGATGCATGTCTGGAATAAAAACGTAGCCATTTATTGAAACGTCTTTCAACTTTAGACTCATACTCACCTCAGTAATATTCCCATCATCATCGTATTTGAAAAGAATGTTGTTTGTCCAACAATCACCGTGGCAAATGACTGACAGTTTACTTTCCCGACCAGTCAACTCCACCATATTTCCGAAACAATTGCTAAGAAACCGCTTCAACTTGTCCAAATATTTGGTTTTCCCTGGAATCGTTTGCACCACCATCTGGATGGCGTTCTTCGTCAAAATATCGTAGTAATTCTTGTACCATTCGGCATTTGTCTTGGAGAAAATACCTTCCGAAATGCTCGAAACTAACCGGTTGAACTTGTCCGGTTCCTGTCGTTTGTAAGCGAGGCTAACGGCGTGGAACTTCGCCAGCTCAATCATAACCTCCTTCATCTGTGCCAAGCCTAGCCCGGCCAATCGGTCCGGCATACTGAAGTATCGCACCCTTAAATCCTCCAGCATAATCAGATCATCTTGAGCCAAATAACAACGAGGAACGGCTTTGAAAATCATCCTTCCACCATCCCCCGCCCCAATCAAGCGCCGCTGAAATGCCTCAAACTCAGGCATAATAGAATTGTAGAACTCAACTTCATTCCGGAACAAGGCCTCACTCTTGAAGGCTTCTCGTTTGATCTTACAATCGGGAAGCCGTTTGCAGATGACGGTGCGTTCCCAGCGTAGCTTTTTCGAGGACTCGCTGCTATTTTGCCGTATGTGACCCTTAAGTGCGATCCGAAATAGGGCGGCCGTGTAGTTGTCTCCACGACCAGAGCCCTTACCTTCCTAGAATGGAAACAAAAAATTATGTTAGTTTTTTTTTTTCATAACAACAGATACAGATACGAATCATTATTATGAACTTATACGGACGAATCTTCACCCTTTCTATTTGAAACGTACTTCGTAATAGTAGGTGCTAATTTCTTTAGACATAAATGTGGCATAAAATAACTCTATCACTTTACTGAAATGCCTTTTGGGTTGAAAAACTGACCAGCTACATTTCAGTGTATTATACAAACTAAGGATGAGCAAAGCCGACATATATCTCAAATAAAAAAAAACTTCAAAATACTTATAAATTTTAAATTGTGACCCCGAGAGTTAGAACGAGAACATTCTATTATAGTTAAAATTGGAGATATTATGAGAGAAAGAAACATGAAATCTGAAAGGAAGTTCAACCCTTCAAAACCCAAACTTGCCTTTAGAAGTGATTTGCTAACCACTGGTTTTAACCACAGATGAAGCTTGCACAAGCTAAGCCTTGTGTGTAAAGTCCCAACGACCATATTGAATCAATTTTATGCTGTCTAGTTGAGCCACTAGATGTCTCCAAGGTCACCGATTGATTAAAATATTTCTAAAAAAAAAAAACAATGCATTTGGACCCAAAAATCAAAACTTATGATAACTAAATTTGAAATTTTTCCATAATTTTGCTAATGATGTGAAAATCCAGTCAATATTCGGGCAGTCTTCCTCAAAAACCGGGCATTCGGCCGGGCTTGACTCGAATTTTGCACTGAAAATCCGGGCAATCTGGAATGCTTATATTATATTGAACAACTCAACCGAAGTATTTTTTATTTATAAGTTTATAAATAAAATTGCGATCTTTACAATAAGTTGTTACTTTAAAAGGGCTAGCTAGAAAAATTACAAATAAAAAAATATTTAGATGACACTGTTTTTGTCAGTTCTTGAAGGCTTCTTCAAAAGAGAGCATTTGAAATTTTTCACAAGTTTCTGAAGATTTTTAGTTCGAGCTTGTCCATTCGTTAATCTATGGTTGCATGTCAAGTGATAGAATGAAGGTAGAGCCTCGAAAAATCAGGCAATCCCTGAAAAATTAGGCACATTAGCATCGCTGTTGCCAATACTTCCTACACTCTCATTCAACCTATCCTTCTTTTCCCTCTCGCGCTCTTTATTGAAAATCTACAAAATATCCATGTTTTCCTTTACCGCTACTCAATTTTTCGGTTCGTTCTTTTAAACTTTTTCACGAGATATGTTCGAGGGGCTTCGCACTAGTCTTTTCTAAATCTGTTATATTTATATCTAACTAGCTGACTCGGTGTGCTTTGCTACACCTTCCAATAATTATTGAAATTTGTGTTCCCTAGTTATTTAACTTTTCAATTATTTGCACAAAATTCTAAATTCAATTTCAGTATCATTAAAATGTTTTTTCAAAATAAAGTTGCAACGTTTTTTATTTTGAAAACTCAATTTTTTTTTAATCCGTGTTTTAATCCATTTTATAACTCTGGATTTCTTTGCTTCATAAGTTTATAGCTTATGCCATTTTTTTTTTTAAATATATGGAATCTTCGCTGTCCCTTTATTTGTAGAGAGGGTCTCCAACTATCCTAGAAAAATTTTCTGTAGCAAAATAACATCACGGGACACTCATTCAATGGAAGGAATGGGGTCTCATAACATCAGAAAAACACTTCTTATATACGAATACGATTCCATATCATATATGGATTCATTCTCGATAAGGTCTCGAGCTATTCAAAAAATGGGTGATCCTCTCCCCACTTTATATCTCCCTTCTGGCAGGAGAAAGGGGTCTCAAACCATCGAAGGCACATTATCCGTACACAAATATGCTTCCATGCAAATTTGGTTCCATTTTCTCGATTGGTTATAAAAATATTTAAAAAAAAATTATTAGTGACCCTCCTCTTACCCTGCCAATTTAGGTTTTGTTTGCTTTATTAGTTGTCGAGTTGTGCCATAAAATTCGTATCGAAGCCCCTCTTGCTGCCTATCATCCCCTACCTGGAAGGAGGGGATCAAGATCAAACATTTCGTGTTTTCAAATACATTCCCATGCCCAATTCTGATCCATTTGCTCGATTGTTATTTGATTGATCGATTGATCATATTTGTTTCCATTTGTTAGATGAGTGCTTGGTTTATGTAAGATAATCGTATATGGGCTCTCGTTCTCTCTAACTGAGAAAGAAGTCTCAAATAACCTTTTTACGTATCCGAATGCTATCTCATGCCAAAGTTGTTTCCATTTGCTCAAGTTATGCGGAAAATTGTAAATGAGTTCCCTCTCTCCTCCCTATCAGGCAACTGGAAGGAGGCAGTAGTACCAAATATTCACAGAAACATTCCTTGTGTTTAAATACCCTTAAAAACCAAATTTCGTTCCATTTGCTGGATAAGTTCCCAAGTGATGTAAACATTGTATAGAAGCACCTTCCTCTCTCAAGATTTTATAACTTGAAGAACGGAGGGTTCTCAAAATATCATAGAAACATTTCTCGTAATCAAATACCTTCCCACACCAAATTTGGTTCCATTTTTTTGATTAGCTATCCAATTATGCTAAAATTGTAAAGGGCCCCCCCACTTTCTATCTCCTCACTGGAAGGAGGGAAGGGTAGCAAATATTCGAAGAACTATTTATCGTACCCAAATAAACTCCCAAGCCATATTTGGTTTCATTTGATCAAATAGTTTTCAAGTTATGCAACTTAAAAGGTATGAAAACCCCTTCTTTTCTTCCTGTATCTTCACTGGAAGGAGGGAGGGGTCTGAAATAATCATAGAACCATTCCTTGTTTTCCCCTACTCTCCCATGTCAAATTTGGTTCCATTAGCTTGATTAGTTCTCCAGTTATGTAAAAAATTGTAAGGTAAGCCCCTCCTTCCTTCCTATCTCCTCACTGAAAGGAAGGAGGGGTACCAAATATTCATAGAAATATTTCTCGTACCCAAGCACCCTCCCATGCCAAATTTGGTTTGATTTGCTTGATCAGTTCTCGAGCTATGGAGACTTATTACTTTTATATGAAAGACCTCCTCCCCCCTTCCTGTTAGAGGGAGGGGTCTCAAACCATAATAGGAACCTTCCCTGGCCTCCAATACCCTCACCTGCCAAGTTTCAGGTAAATCGGTTCAGTAGTTTTCGAGTCTATAGGGAACAGACAGACAGACAGACAGACAGAAATTCATTTATATATATAGATAGATATAGAATAATCGAAATGAGCTCCTGGACAATTCAATCATATTATTTTTCTTAACTTGACTTCTATTAATTATATTTATTTTCTTTACTTTACCCACATCTTATTTCCCACAAAAAGGTCAAAAGAAAAGAACAAGAAGTTATTGAGAGCATGATAGGTCTTTAGATCCCAAAGCATTCCAAATGGATTGTTCGACCATTCTATAACTTGATCTGCAACTTTTTGTGAAGCAATTGGGTTTTCACGTGTAACTCCGTCCAATATAGTATTGAAGCCTAAAATATTGCTCATTTTGTACGAGAGTAAATACTGTTAACGCTTAAAAAGCGTCAAATTTTAACTGCATAGAGCATTTGTGGAGGCAGATTGGGAATCCTCTGAAAAACATAAATTTTCAGGAACAAGAAAGAACTGGAAAACAGCAGATAAGGATATTTGGGATTGTACTCGATCTTAAATGTCTTGAAACCGTTATTAATAAGGCCGGAACAAATTTCAAATCCTTCTTTTGTCACTTGAAGTTGGAACATCGCGAGGGAGGGGGAGGGGGGATAACAAAATATAATGCAAAAATCAAATAAATTGGAATAAATTGCACGAAAGTTTATATGCAACAAAACTGCATACAATATTATTGCAATATAAAATCATGAAACAAAAAGTTAAATAACTCCCATCGTCCACAATTTGTTTTGTATTGTTATCTTTAGGATATTTGATTTTTTTTTCGAAATTTACATAAAATATTTCGAACTTTATTTAAAAAAAACAACGAACACACACATATAGGATCTCAGTGAAACTTCATGTTTCTTTAAAGAGATCTAAATTCTACTTAAGACTAAAGCGTACATCTTTCAAGGATATAATGGCTAGCATCATACTAATGCTAACACCACCAACCCACAGAAAGAGTACTATGTATGCCGTGACCGAGACTCGATCTCATGATCTGGCTTAGAAGACTGAAACGCTATCCTCTAGGCCACGGTCGGCGGCGGCCCTTCGGGATTTTAGAAAATTTCGAAGGGGGAGGGGGTGACAAAAGAAGAAATTGAAATTTGTTCCAGCCTAAGTGCTCATATGCACTCGAGAAAACCAAAAAAAAATGTCATAGTCGATGCTTGATTTGATAGTTGTGCTTTTTTCAGGGGAGATGACATGTTTGGTTTGTTTTACTTTTGAATTTTTATGAATTTTTCACTTTTTCCTTAAATTGTTATTTACTTTTATCCCATTAAATTCTGTTGATAAAAATTAAAATGGGTCTTTCACTTTTGCTAATTATTTTTTTCCAAAAATCAACTAGTCTCAAATAGTATCAGTCAGTACACAGTAAATTTTCGACTCGATTTCCAACAAAAAAAATGCTGGTAAAGTCAAGCAATCCAAATTTATGCTGGAAACCAGCATACATTTTCCGCCTTGCTGATTTTTCCAGCACTTGATCTTCATTGTTTAAAAATCAGCAATCGATCTGTCAAACTCGAATTTGTTTTTGTTTTTGCTCATTATTTTTCGTTGCGCGCGAAAAATGTTTAACTTCTAGTGATGAAGAATTCAAACCAAAGGTATATTTTTTTCGAAGAGATAAAGTTTTTATTTCAAGAATCTTATAATTTTAATTTTTATTTTTATTTCAGATGGAGCAAGATGTCCAATACTTGGCGGAAAGCGGAAAACCAACTGGCTGATATTAGATAATTTTGTTCTAAAAAATTGAATAAATGTCACTCAAGAAAAATTAACCAACATTTCTTTTTTTTTAAATATGACTACCATGGAGGTTTAATTTTAAAATTTGATTTAGAATCTGGTTGTTTTCTTTAAAAAAAATGCTGATTTCCAGCAATTAAGATAGCTGGTTTCCAGTAATTGAGATTGCTGGATTTCCAGTAATTTAGTTTGCTGGATTTTCCAACAATTAAAATTGCTGGAAGTTTTGCTGGAAATCCAGCGGGACAAAATCCAGCAAAATTTTTCTGGTTTCCAGCATAATTTTGCTGGTTTCCAGCAAAATAAAATTAGCTGGGTACAGTGTTTTTTATAAAACATCCATTTTATAAAGTAATTGAGCAAATTGATGGTGGTAACTGTTCTTTATTACTAATTTTTGTCACTAACTGTAATCACTGATAAGCTGATATAACCCCCCCTGCGTAGGAGACAAATATTCATCGCCCAGAGCACTTGGCGCCAACTAGCCCATCATTCCCTAAGCTTCGTTTCCCGATCATGTAATGATACCAATAACTAAATTTCGATTTTTGCGTAAATCATTCAATTTTCATTTGACAATTCGATAGTATGTTTTATAAAGAGTTATGTAACTCTGTTAGTTAAAATTATAGTTTCAATGTATCGGATCAATTCCATTCTTATTGAAGAATAGTATATGATCTTTTGAAAATTCTATCCAAAGGAGAAATTTAAAGAAATTTCAGATGATCTAAAAAGTATATTCCCTAATAAAATGGCTAGACTAAATCGTTCACCAGGAGATCCTTTTTTAAAGAACTGCGATTTTTGCTTCAATAAGATAAAGAACATTTTCTTTTTGAAAGTCTTTAAATCTAGAACTTTTATTCATTTGATAAAATTCATTCTTTAAAACTGTTAAACTTTAATTCAATTATATAATGAAATTATTTTTTAAATTTTAATATGCTATTAATTGGAATAGTTGTTTTTAAATATGAAGAATTTATTTTCATTTGTAGGCACGTTTCAAATTTTGTTCCTCAGATTTCAAAGTTCAATGAATCTAGTATATTTCAATCATCGGGACCTTTTTTCACTGGGAGGAAAACATAACAAAAATTGAACACCATAGCAACTTATACTTTTGCACGCAGAAAAATTGTAGCAGGCTAAAAATGCTTTGTAGATAATGAAATTTCTATATATTTTTCAACGTGTCATTAGAACACGTGGAGTAATTTTTGAATGCTAGCACCATCACAACCAGTGTATTAATCACTTACTAAGCAGTTAAGTCACGAACCTTTGGTTGATGGAAATGTGGTGCAGAGCTATATCAGTTTATCAGTGCTGTAATAGCATTCGTAGGATGCCTAAAGTACATAACAAAAAAATGCTCATTAGAGCGCTGCAAAAAATGACTTTTTGCTTCCATATGTTTTTTCGATGCCTTTTGAGTCACCAAGCATCAGTGTACAATTTTAGATGATGTGGTTGATTCCTGAGTTAGCGCAACGCGTTTCAATGTTGTATGGAAATTTGTATGAAAGAAGAAATGTTTGCACATTAAATCATCCAGAAAATTCGAATAAACTTGAAATTCAATCGGTCGTTGATTTTTAGTTTTGACTATTCTTAAACTTCATTTTTTGCTAACATGACAAACAGCTAAGAATTTCATGAAAAAAGTTCCAACCATTTCAAAATAAAAAATCTGAATCAATTGAAAAGTATTTAAAAATTGCGGATTTTGCTTGCTAGAGCTGATAATGAATGCAAAAAAAATTTTTCAAAAGCAATTCTCTGGCAATGCAAAGCAGTTTTTTGAGATTTTTTATTTCCATCCTACGGTTACACAGCTTGCAAATAAGCAGAAAAAAACGCAAAAATTTAAAAAAAAATATTTAAAAAAATATTTTTTTATAACATCGAATAATTTTCTGGGGTATAAGTTAGGTTTTTGCTTTGTTCACATGAATAGTACTGCAAGAATCAAGGAATATTTTTCATCCAAAATTTTTTGGAACTCTCTGTAAATCTCTGCCGATTTTTTAATGAAAATTTTGTTTTCCTATACAAATTTCCATACAAAATTAAAACACGTTGCGCTAATTCAGGACTGAATGGATCGCTTCCAAAAATTTTATTGCTATTTCTGGCAGCAAAAACAACCAAGAAAAGTTATGGAAGGTGTAAAAATTTAAGAATTTGAAATTTCCATACAAATCTTGCAGCGGTCTAATGCTCATACGCTTATGATCTTAGTTTAGTCATATTCTTTCACGTAGAAAAGGAATTTTTGAGGAAACATCTATAAGTCACATAAACGTAATCATTTTGCAAATCATAGCTTGCGGGTAATCGTAGGCCACATTTTGTGGAGTATCTTGGGCCACCCATATTTTTATGTTTTTATACACATTCAGAACTTGAAATACATTTTTCCTATCTGCAAACTTTTCTTATGCCAAATAAAGAGTTATGGAAAATATTTTATCCATTTTTTCCAGTGCGATAGAGACGAACATAAATCATTTATAAGGAATTTTGCCAAATCATTCGAGAGCCAGGAATTAGCAACTATTCGATCATACGCAACTTTCTTTTTTATTTCCTCATCTGAATTTGCTCTAAAACAACTAAATGAATTATGAAATTTCAGTACTGGATCAACTCATAAAATTTGCAAGTTATCTAGTCAATTTAGATTTGGTGGCCTACGTTTCCCCACAGTTTTTCAAAATCCAAAAAAAATATACTTATTTAAAAAAAGTCAGAACTTGGGAAATTCATGTATTTAAAAAATAAATAAAAATGCCTAATGATACCTTAAAAATGTAGAAACCCTTTCCGTTTATTTTTTTTTTCTTTTTATCTTTTATAAAAAAGAAATTATAAAGCAAAGAAAAAAAGTGGCCCATGATACCCCACTCTCCCCTACTCATAGAATCAGCATTATCATAAAGATGGAATGAAATTTGAGACGTAATATTGATATTGAATTTCAAATTCTGAAATAAATCTGATCCTTGAATAAAAAGCTAATTACAATTTCTAAATCCGTAGTTCACAATTCTGAAGTCAGAATTGAAAATTTAGAACTCAAATTCAGGATTCAGAATTCAGTCAGAATATATTCCAACACTTCTAAGTGCGAATGTTTATGTCCTACGGGCTAGCTTACATTATATTGGTAAGGATATTCTTCGAAAAAGTTTTCCAAAATGTATGTTCTGGGCTCAATTGATACCTAGAGTCCAAAAATATATATTTTTGTTCTGAATGGATCGTGATCATTGCTAAGCACGAGATTATCAATATTTGTTCAATAACTAATATTCATCCAGTAATTACCTGATAAACAGGACTCAACATGACACGAATAGCCTCATAGGTGTAAAGTGTCACTAATAAAAACAAAAAAAAACAGGACTCAAACCACTGTTTTTATCTAAAAATTAGAATATATCACCTTAAAGTATGCATTGACTATAGGGTAGAAGACAAAATTTTAGAATTTTCTTTGTCTGACACTTACAAACTGTGAAATTAGAACTAATATGGCCAAAAATAGTCAACACACCTCAAATCTTCGGATTTGAGAATAGAAGTTGAGAATTACATTAGTTACATTGTATTTTTTTTAAAACTCTACATTGATAGATATCTGTCGATTGCATTTTCGAATTTATATAAAAAATCATAAAGTTGAAGAAATCATAACTTCATCGAAATTGCAAAATATTGGATTTAGAATTCAACAGAAATTATTATTTCTTGCAGAAATAAAGAAAGGGATTCTGTATATAAGCAATTAACGATTTTCAGCTTTACAATCAATAATTCATCCACTATAATAATATAACAGCAGAAACTGTCATCGATAATCTAGAACTGTTTTAAATTCCGAATCTCTAATATGATTGTTACACACATTTCCTCTAGCTGCAAAATATATTAAACATCATACTATTTTTTGTTCTGCTCAAATATCCAGGATACCTACTTCGTACGAATCGATCACCAAATTGGGTTCGGTTTTCTCGAAAATTCGCTGCAACATCCCCCGGTCCATCTTGGAGGTGGATGATGTAAGCACATCCTCTGGCACATCGATATCATTCACACCCATCTCGGATCGATTTCCGGCAGAAGTGTCCGCTTCCAGTTTTTTCGGTTCGGTTCTTGCTCGATCACCAACAGAGAATATTCTTTTGCTTGAAAATTATTCGCAAAATCGATTTTCACCCTCACTTATCACTTGAGACTAAGAATGAATGATTTTTTTTTTCTTCACCTGCTTCAGGACTTCAAAAGCCGACCATGCAGCAATATAAATCAGATGTTTCTCATCACAGACAGGCTCGGGATACAGCTTCCAGCCTACCGGATTCTAGTTCACGAACGAAGGAAAAAACCCACGCAAAGGCACATGCGCTCATTCGACTCTTAAGAATGTCACTTTTTCAAGACATCGATTTTATGTCCTTCTTCAAATGTCACCGATGTCAAATTTCTCCAAGAAACACATGTTTGCTAACGGTTTTTTCACTTGGATTTCAAAAATAAACTGAAACAAACAACGACCTATTTCCAACTCCTTAGACTAATTTGACCGTCTTTATCGAGTACAGATGAACTACTGAACTGAATTTTGCAGAAGAACTGTCCTATTCTGTTATGCTCGTTATGACGATATCGTTTAGGGAAATCATGACAAGACGTCTGCCCTTTGGCCAGCTCCCCCGGGTTTGTAAGTAGCTAATTCAATTTGTTAGTAGATGAATCAAATCCAACTTAGAAGCGGCGTCATAACAGTTTGTTTCGGAATGGACCAGTGCAGTGGTTTCAGAAAGTTTACTTTGCGGTTCCGGAATGATGGGTAGGTACCAAAATAATATCTTAAAATTTCAGTGCATTTTAACTTGTGATTTTGTGACTTTTCATGCTGCTCCGAGGGCTTCGAATTCTGGCCTTTAGAAGCGTTTTTCGGCGATTCTGAGCTTAATGTTGGATCACAACTTTGCGGTTTCTGGTCTTTAAAAGCGTGTTTTGGCTGTTCTGAGCTTAGTTTGGGATCACAACTTTAAAATGCGATTTCTGGCCTTTAGAAGCGTTTTTCGGCTTCAGGGATCGTTTACGATCATCCAATTTATACCTTTTCTGTCAAATCAAGATTTTATACAAGAAATCCTAGTAAACCTGCAAATGGGTGCATAAATTCAGGAGAAAAAAAATCTCTGGAATCATTTTATTCTTTTATAGAAAATTTTAAAAGTGATCTAGTGTTGTGTTTCGAAACACATTGGTCGAGGTATGTAGTAGCGATGTTGTTGAGCTACAAAAAAATTCATACTGAATCAATAATAATTTCAACACAATGAGATGACTAAGCAAATTAGGAAAATAGTTGAGGCCCTTAGAATCAGAAAGAGATAAGTGCTAAATAATAATTTCGGAAAAACGCGCTTCAAAGTTATCAAGGTGCTCGAATTCTCATCTATTTTATGAATT
This sequence comes from Uranotaenia lowii, assembly GCF_029784155.1. Taxonomy (NCBI): domain Eukaryota; kingdom Metazoa; phylum Arthropoda; class Insecta; order Diptera; family Culicidae; genus Uranotaenia; species Uranotaenia lowii. The sequence goes on along the minus strand of NC_073693.1, from coordinate 286,886,691 downwards.
CGAGCAGTTTTATTCAATAAAAAAAATGTTAATTTTTTTTAATTGGGGTTTTGCACCAGAAGTAGATCAAGATTAAAAAATCAATCAAACTCAACTCAAAATCGATAATTTCGGCATTTATCTCCCTCTGAATCTGAGGGCCTAATTTTAAAGTCTTACGAGGAATACATTTATGGGATAAAATCTTACATTGAAAACTTCCTGGAGCCACTCCTCAAACGTAACAAAAAAAAACAAAAAATAGTATTGCCACTGTTAGTTTCCTACTCATAAACTCATCATTATCATAAGGAAGGAATTTGAAACATAATATTGGTGTTGAATTTCAAATTCTGAAATAAATCTGATCCTTGAATAAGTAGCTAATTACAATTTCAAAATCAGTAGTTCAAAATTCTGAACTCCGAAATGAAAATTTAGAATTCAAATTCAGGATTCAAAATTCAGAATATATTCCAACACTTCTGAGTTCGAATGTTTACATCTCACGGGCTAACTTACATTGGTGAAGTTGATTCCTCGTTCATTCGAATTTGCCTGATAGCTTGGCATGGTGACCAATGTAACGAAAAAAACTAGGAGAAATCACTTCGTAATTGATAATGGGTCTCGGTCATCTTGGCGGCATGAGTCGAGTGATAAACAAATAAAAGGCAGCAGGAGCTCTTCCTGGTTTATGTATCATATCATATGGATGTGTATTGTTAATTTTTGTTAACCAGATGATAATAAAAGCAGATTTATCTGGCGAGCGTATCAAAAACAGATCAGATCAAATTATACTGACATTCTTAAATTACACAAGGCACCAAAATCCATATTTCTTCCTTGGTGCAAAGAATTTTGGAACTAGTTTTGAATAATTTGGGAGCGTTGTTGTCTTTTTTTTTTTTTTTGTAATTTCTTTATTTGAAACGGCTCATACCTTTAGGCTTTAAGGAGCCAAACTCGTTTTGTTTGATTACAATTGTGTGCTTATATCTAGTTCACTTTTTGAAGAAAAGATAGAAGATAGATAGGGAAATGTGAAAATAAAAAGAATTATAGACGAAGATCAATAGCTTTTAGGAAAAGATATATTTCGAACATGTAGTCCAAGTCTATCAAAGCCAGCACATCTCTCACTGGAACATAGGGTGGTTTTCCTCGGGCCCTAAGGGAGTCTATAAAATTCGTTCTGGCGACAAGATGGACCTCGCACGACCAAACAATATGCTCGATGTCATGGTAACCTTGGCCACAACCACATAGATTGCTGCCAGTAATATCAAAACGATAGAGTACCGCGTCTAAGGAACAATTATTGGACATGAGACGGGAAAATATACGAATAAAATCCCGACTCAAGTTCAATCTATTAAACCATGGTTTAAGGCTTACCTTTGAGATAATCGAGTGGAACCACCGACCCTGCTCATCCTCGTCCCATTTGCGCTGCCAGTTGACAAGAGAGTTTCTTCGAGCCAAATAGTAAAATTCGCTGAAGACGATTTCACGTTGATACGTATCGCCTTCCATCGCTCCCACCTTTGCCAGAGAGTCTGCCTTCTCATTGCCCACTATCGAGCAATGAGAGGGAACCCAAACAAAGGTGATGGTAAAGCGACGTTTTGATAAAGCACTCAAATTATTTCGTATCTTCTCGAGGAAGTACGGCGAGTGCTTTCCCGGTTTTATCGAATGGATTGCTTCAACAGAGCTCAGACTATCCGTTACAATATAGTAGTGTCCATCTGGCCGTGATGCGATACTGTCCAAAGCCCAGTGAAATAGCTGCTAACTCCGCTACATATACAGAGCATGGTGGCTGAAGACTGTGAGAGGCGCTAGATATTTCGTTGAACACTCCAAATCCTGTTGTTTCCTCTATAAGAGATCCATCGGTAAAGTACATTTTATCAGCATCGACGTGTCTATATTTAGCTTCGAAAATTCTTGGAATCAGAAGAGGGCGATGCGAGACCGGGATTCCACGAATTTCCTGCTGCATAGACAAATCAAACTGGACAGAAGAATGATCGTAGTCTGGGCTACAAACACGAGTTGGAGAATACGAAGAAGGGTTTTACCTGCATTGACATGAGGACATGGTATATAGACATAAATCTAGTATGAAGATTTTGCTCAAGTAACCTTTCAAAATTCACAATCACCAATGGGTTCATGACCTCACACCTGATGAGGAACCGGAGTGATAGTAAATTGAATCGATCTTTAAGAGGAAGTATTCCTGCCAAAACTTCGAGACTCATGCGTTGACATATGCGTTGAGGGCATACAGCCCAGAGCGATGCGGAGGCAGCGGTATTGGATACGCTCGAGTTTGATGAGGTGAGATTTGGCAGCTGACTGGAAGCAGAAGCTACCATATTCCATCACTGAGAGAATGGTTGTTCGATACAATTTTAAAAGATCTTCTGGATGGGCTCCCCACCAGGGTGCCAGTGATTGATCGGAGAAAATTGATTCTTTGTTGGCATTTTCCTTTCAGATACTCAATATGGGCTCTCCAGGTACATTTGGAATCAAACCAAACCCCAAGATACTTAAAACACCTCGATTGAGTGATCGTTCTGCCTAGGAGTTGAAGCTTAGGTTGAGCAGGTCTATGTTTCTTAGAGAAAACAACCATCTCCGTTTTCTGAGGGGAAAACTCAATCCCAAGCCCCAAAGCCCAGGAAGACAATCTGTCTAAAGTATCTTGTAAAGGTCTGTGCAGATGAGACTCAGTAGATCCTGTGACAGACACTACGCCGTCATCTGCAAGTTGTCTTAGAGTGCAGCCTTCAGAGAGACAACTGTCGATATCACTTACGTAAAAGTTGTACAAAAGTGGACTCAAACATGAACCCTGCGGGAGGCCCATGTAAGAGGTTCTTCTAACTGCAATATCTCCATGAGCAAAGTTCAGATGTTTCTCACAAAGCAAGCTGTATAAGATGTTGTTCAATAGAGGAGGCAGACCTCGGGAGTGCAACTTGTCTGACAAAACCTCTATTGAGACTGCATCAAAAGCTCCCTTTATGTCTAGAAACACTGAAGCCATTTGCTCACGTTTTGCGTACGCCATTTGTATCTCTGAAGACAGCAAAGCAAGACAATCGTTTGTCCCCTTTGCCCCTTCGAAACCCAAATTGAGTATCTGAAAGGAGACCATTTGTTTCCACCCATTTGTCCAAACGAAACAATATCATTTTCTCCATCAATTTGCGTATACAAGACAACATCGCTATTGGACGGTACGAATTGGGATCAGACGCTGGTTTTCCGGGCTTTTGGATAGTAATGACTCTCACTTGTCTCCACTCTTGGGGAACAATGTTGTGCTCCAGGAATTGATTAAATAAATTTAATAAGCGAAATTTGGCGGCATCCGGAAGGTTTTTCAACAAGTTAAACTTGATTTTATCAATTCCCGGAGCTGAATTGTTGCAAGAGAGGAGGGCAAGTGAGAATTCGACCATCGAAAAGCTGGAATCCAGATTGCACCTGTCTAGGGACACATTCCGAACAATTTTTTGGTTCGGTGTGGAATCGGGGCAGACTTTCCGTGCAAAGTTGAATATCCATCTATGTGAATGTTCCTCACTTTCATTTGTTGAAGATCGATTACGCATGTTTCGTGCTACTTTCCACAAGGTATTCAAGGACGTTTCTCGTGATAAACCCTCCACGAATGTACGCCAATGTGCTAGTTTTTTTCCTTTAATCAATTTTTTGAATTGATTTTCAAGGGACTGATATGCTTGAAAATGATCGAGGGTTCCATGTTTTCTAAAATCTTTGAATGCTTTTGATTTGTCCTTATAAAGCTTGGAACACTGGTTGTCCCACCATGGGTTAGGAGGCTTTCGACGTACAGATGAATCTGGGATGGGTTTCGTTTGAGCACAAACTGCGCTATCATGTATCAAACAAGCTAGAAAGTTATACTCTTCCAAAGGAGGAAGAACATTCATAGAATTGATGGCTGTTGTAATCGTGTCCGCATATTTTTTCCAGTCGATGTGTCTTGTAAGGTCATATGCCATATTTGTTTGATTCGAAGTGCTGGCCCCATTGGTGATTGTGATTTTGATTGGTAAGTGGTCACTACCATTGGGATCAGGGATTACCTTCCACTGGCAATCCAATGATAGTGAATTTGAGCAGAGTGAGAGGTCAATTGCACTTGGTCTTGCAGGAGGTTTAGGTACTCGTGTTTTTTCACCCGTGTTCAAAATTGTTAAATTGAAACTGTCACAAATGTCATAAATAAGAGTA